>NW_024470083.1:0-242754 GCF_000721775.1 Aureobasidium melanogenum CBS 110374 | reverse complement strand
GGCTTTCAAACCATTTATCCTTAGCCAAGGAGGCCTACTGGGAAAGGAGACCTCGCAGACCTATAAGGAGCTGCAACAGTCCTTCTCTCCTAGTATAGCTGAATGGCTAGACAAGTACATCTCTACTTTACTTGTCCGACTCCGAGCCCGGAACTGGATGGGATACGGGATTAACTAACACTACACGATCTAAAGAAGGTAGACCACCTGTTTCCTTACCGCACCTAGGTTTCTAAGTTTAGGAGCATAATATAGCTTATATAGTATTGTATCGAAGTTCTGCAAACCCTAACCCTAACCCTAACCCTAACCCTAAAACCCAAACCCTAGGACGGTAACAAGTGCCACTGGTACGGTTCGATAGCAGAAGCGAGAGTCACAATGAATGTCATTGTGCCTGTGATAAGATAGACCCCGACTTGCAGTGTGATGGCCACTCATATAGATGTATGGTAGCCATTATCTAGACCATCATGCCATGTAGGCAAATCGAAGTCATGTCTTGAGCATTGGCTAGCGGAGTGCAAGAATTAGAGGAGAGGCAAGACTCGTACGGGGTGCATGGCTGAACAAAGATGTAGCGGTAGCATGACAGCAGTCTTATAGAGTATAGAAGAAGGAGGTGCGTCGAAGATGCAAGCTTTAAGTACTCGCATGCGATTTGTTGTGCTAAATAGCAAGGCCTTGTTCATACATGAAATTGAGACGCAACAACGTCAAATGAGATCTAGAGGATACGCTAGTTAGTGCTTCTTACAGTGTATAGTACTTGTGGTATATCGTCAATCACCGTCATTATATTTGCGGCCTAAAGTTAACATGATTGCGCCCTACAGCTGATATGATTGCGCCCCACCGTTGATATGCTTGCGTAGGACAATTGACATGCAGAACCCGATCATGCTTGTAATCTCTTGGCATTTTCCCTGACCTCTTCGACTATTGTTCTTGTCTGCTTCTGCCTCTCCAAATTTGACAATTGTCATACATACTTCCCATGTCTCCCACTATCACCACCCCTGCTGCAAAGACAGGGCCTCAATCTGCTCTGCAGGATTTGCATCATGTACCTCCAGCGCTCTCAGCCCATGCCTCTAGTAACAATCTTGAGGATAATTTCGCGCCAGCCGAGCCACCGAACATCGTCGAAGCCTCGCGCATCGCTGATTCCACTGTACCCGAGGGTGGATACGGATGGGTCGTCATCGTGGGGTGTGCAACCTTGACTTGGTGGTATCTAGGAATGAGTTATTCCTGGGGAATCATGCAATCCGCTCTTGTTGAAAGAGGGTTATCCTCTGCCTCGACACTTTCTTTCATCGGTTCTCTATGCGTCACATTCAACAGTATCTTGGCGTTGGCGCATGCAAGATTCATCAGATTGGTGGGTACAAGACAAGCAGCATTAGTTGGAATTATTTGTCTTGGTAGCGGTTCAATTTTAAGCGGCTTTTGTACTGAGAGCGTTGGAGGACTGTTCTTTACGAGCGGCGCCATCATGGGCATTGGAACAAGGTATTCTTAGGATGTGTCGGAGCTACGAATTCGATGCTAACATTGTTCTTCTATTGTAGTCTCTGTTTTATGCTCGTCTCTGTCACGCCAGCGCAATATTTCAATAGAAAGCGTGGGTTGGCCATCGGATTGATTTACGCTGCTGGAGGCTTGGGAGGCACAGCACTGACTCTCGGAATGAGTGGACTCATCAAAAGAGTAGGACCTGCATGGACCTTCCGCATTCTTGGTTTCATGATCCTCGCAACTGGGGTGCCCGCAGCTTTCGTTATTAAAGAACGCGTGCCCATCAAGAAGAACGCTTTTGTTGACAGGTAAGTGATCGTACATGCCACGATGTTCCGTCACAGGCACAGTAAGCAATTTGCTCACAGCAAGCAGGACTCTTCTTAAGGACTTTCGATTTCTGACTCTGTTCGTGGCCGGAGCTCTTTCCACATTTTACCTACTCGTACCACCATTCTTCCTTCCTCTCTACTGCAACACACTTGGATTATCCGAAACCGCTGGCGCTGGTCTTGTCGCAGCGTTCAATTTCTCTTCTGCAGTTGGACGGCTTCTTTGTGGTCTTCTGTGCGACAAGCTCGGACCTGTGAACACGCTTTTCATCTCCCTCCTTCTGAACTCAACGACTTTTCTTGTGGTCTGGCCATTCTCAACAACGCTAGGCCCTCTCATTGTTTTCGTGATTCTCAACGGTCTTGGTAATGGTGGCTTCTTCTCTGCTACACCACCAGTCGTCAGTTCACTCTTTGGGAGTCTCAGAATGCCTGTTGTAATGGGCATGATCATCACAGGCTGGGGCACAGTGTACTTAATGGTGAGTCTTTCACATCCCTATAGCATTGATGGTGGGAGGTTGGTTACTAAAGTGATCTAGGGAGCTCCCATTGCCGGGTACCTACTTGGTGCGTATGGTGGACAGCATGGCTCGTTGAAATCGTACCATCCAGCAATCTTTTTCGCCGGCTCGGCAGCTCTTGCCGCCTGTCTTTCAGTCGGATTGGTACGACTAAAGTTAGACAGAAAGATTCTAAGCAAAATCTAGTTGGATAATTCACATCATACCTGGCGGCCACTTCGATGCTTACAGTGGATGGCTACTTTAATGCCCACAGCGGATCCAATTTCGAGCGCAATGCTGAAAAGCGAGCTACATCTTTGCAACAGTATCTTTTTTCAGAACGGCGACAACTTACTGGCTAGGACAATTGGATGTTCAATCCCTTACAATGCTATCTTTTCTTTGCCACATTCGTTTACAACAACTAGCTACTCAGTACCAAGCATTGAATCAAATTTCGTGCATCAACCTTAGGAAGAAGGTAGCTAGGCAAGACTCGAACTCTTGCTAGTCAAAGGCTGGCAGTTCGTCATCAATCGACAAATTGGACCCTGGGAATTGGTTCAAGAATGCTGAGACATGTCTCCTTGAAATTTTTTTCTGTTCAGCAGCCTTCGTAATGCATTTTTGATCAAACAATTGTCCACAAGAGAGTTTACATTCTTTGGATAACCAGGATTCAATGCACTCAATTGTTGATTGACTGTATGGGCATTCGAGTGAATACTGAGGCATATACATAGTCAATATAACACATTAAAATCATCTATGCCGGTCCAAGACGCCAATCATAGGCGGCCTCTCCCCTTGTAAGACACCGGATACTGACAAAGCGTCTCACCACCATCAATCCGTACAAGATCTCCGTGAACATAGCGCGACTCCTCTCCGCCAAGGTACCGCGCAAGTCTTGCGACATCACTCGTCTCCCCTCAGCGTTTCATCGGCACCGAGTCTGCAAATGTGCGCATGAAATCCATAGTATCAAAGAGCTCACGCGCCAATGCCGTCTTTGCAGATGTCAAACAGACACCATTAACGCGAATGCCTTTAGGCCTACACTCGGTGGCGGCGCAGCGAATCAAATTTGCCTGGGCACCTTTTGAGATGTTGTAGACGGACTGCTGGGATGGCCCCGCAGACCTGCAATTGACACAAGATTAACAATGACGCCTCGCTGGCCAGTCGCAGGATTTTTCTCTTGCTTTCGGAACTGACGCAATGCCGCTTGCGTGCCGAAGAAGGTACCTTTTGGTAGAAAGTGGTGTGGATACGTCAAACACTAGCGATGGTGCGTGCGATTAGCATGGTATACTACACACTATATTTTACGCATGGGTCAGATAAACATGCTCAGAGGAGAGTCTTTGTTAATTCAATCTGTAAAAGTTGATACTATCTGTTGTAGCACGAAGGCATTTCCGATACAAGCGTCTATGGAAAGTAGTTGTAGATATAAGAAGCAAAAAGCAAAGGAAGGGAAAGGGCTCAACATTACATTAAGCTACATATTGTCTAGAACATAAGAAAGGTAAGAACTGCGAACACGGTCGCAATGAAGCCACTCTGGACGCTAAGAATAGATGCAGCGCCGGTGTAGGTGGCAGGCTGAGAAGTGGAAGGGCTAGAAGAGACAGAAGTGACCATGCCGGTACTGGGGCAGTTGACACCGTTGCAAGCAGTGGCAATGGCAGAGCCGCTAGCCATAGCAGGAGTATTGCCCATGGCAGGAACAGTGGGAAGGTCGGAAGCGGTAGGAACAACGGACTCGGTGATCCGGACCACGGTTGTGGAAGCGGCGGCGGCAGCAGCAGGAGTAGGCATGGCGGTCGAGATGACAACCCACTTGGTGGAAGTATGACCCTGGATCACAGAGACAATTTTGTCAACATAGACAATAGTCTGGGTGGAGACAACGCTGGGGACAGAAGGTGCCGAGGAGCTGGCAGTGACCTGGGTAGTGTAGGTCGAAGTGTACTGGGTGGTG
Source organism: Aureobasidium melanogenum CBS 110374 (assembly GCF_000721775.1). NCBI lineage: Eukaryota > Fungi > Ascomycota > Dothideomycetes > Dothideales > Saccotheciaceae > Aureobasidium > Aureobasidium melanogenum. Next base: position 238,408 of record NW_024470083.1, on the reverse strand, counting down.
TAGACGTTTCCACCAACAGTGATGGTCTGGCCGGCAGGACACTCGTAAACAGTGCTGGTGACAACATCCTGAACAGTGACGGCAGCCTGAAGAGCAGTGGCGACTGCGTTGTCGGTTGCAACGGGGCACTGATAGACGGTGCTAGTCACAGGAACCACGGTCGTGACCACGGTCTGCTGTTGTCCAGCGCGAAGAGGGCAGTCGGTAACAGTGGGTGCGCAGGACGAGATGGTGACAACAGTAGTGCTGTACACAACTGCGGTACTCTGAGCATTGTTGTTCTGACCAGCGGCAGTCTGGGCACCGCTAGGAATGCTGGTGATTGAGCACTTGGGGCAAACAGTCTCGACAGCGGTGGAAGTGACTGTGCTGGTGACAACGCTGGTGGAACTACCCCCAAGAACAACAGTGCTGGTCTGAACCTGAGTGGAGACAACAGTGACGGTTGTGGTGGCCTCAGAACCAGAGTTGGGGTGAATGACAAGAGCAGAGTCCATACCATCAACGATGTAGGTGCTCTGGATAGCACTGTAGTAGGTGCAAACGCCAGTCGAAGGCTCGAAAGTGGTACCAACACATTGGGCAGAAGTAGAGCAGACATCAACGCAGTTGGACAGAGAAGAGGGAAGTTCAGCTGCTTGACGCTTGATGTTGGCAGTGATATCCAAAGTAACTCCGATGATGCCATGGTTGCAGTCAATCTCGAAACCAATTTTGAGTGCGCTGGTAATGACGGCTCCATTGAGTTTGGGGCAGATCAGGGACTCGGGGCTTGTCGAGGCTGAAGCGCTGGCAGAGCTAGAAGCAGTTGAGGAGCTGACAGTAGAGGTCGAGTTCTGGGCCATGGACATTGAGCCAGAAGCGGAGCTAGCCATGCTAGAGCTCGATGCCGAGGCAGTCATGGTGCTGTTGACTGCAGCCGAGGAGGAGACTGCGCTTGAAGAAGCAGCAGGAGAGGGGCTGGTGGAAGAAGCCTCAGAGGAGGAAGCGCTTGTGGATGAGGCAGCAGAAGAAGAATTACTCGAGGCAGTGCTGCTTGATGCAGCTGCACTTGAGGAAGCGGCACTCGAGGCAGCAGCACTCGAGGCAGCAGCACTTGAAGCAGCGGCACTCGAGGAAGACATTTGGGTAGAGCTGCTCTCAGAAGCAGAAGCGGTAGTGGTTCCGTTGAGGAAGGCGGAAGAGGATATCGAGCTCGAAGAAACGCTGGCAGAAGAGGTGGCCAGGGCACTTGATGTCTGGCTGGCGGTACTCAACATCGAGCTGGTCGAGTTGGAGAAGATGCTTGAGGAAGTAGAGCTGGACATGATGGCAGAGGTCGAGTTGGAGAAGACGCTGCTCGACGAGCCAGAGCTGGCAGTGCTACTGGTTGAAGCGACAGAAGAGCTGGTCGTTGTCGAGTTACTCTGGCGAGACGTGACCATGGCAAAGTCAGTGCCGGGAGAAGCGACCTTGCTGTTCTTGTTGATGCTGCTGAAGTAGGTGCAAGAAGTGTTGTACGATGTGCCCACGCATTGAGAGGCGGCAGCACAAGCGTCCATGCACTGATTCAAGCCAGTCGAGTCTCTCTTGTTGTAGAAGTAGTACTTAATGGCTCTCTTGGCTGCAGGAAGACTGAATGTGGTACCAGAGTAGGTGACGTTGGTCTGGACATAGTATGTGACACCATCAGCGACAACGTATGTTGCGTTGTTACTGGTGGGTGCGGCAGATGAAGAAGAAGTCTGCGAAGCTGAGGTCATGGTAGCATTCCCAGCAATAGTAGAGCTAGAAGATGAAGAAGAAGTCGATGACGAGCTGACTGAAGAAGTGGTCTGAGCAACGGAAGAGCTGGAGGCGCTGACAGTGACAGCCGATGCTGAGCTGGCCGACGAAGTAGTCAGAACGACCGAAGAGTTGGAAGCGCCAGCCGTGGAGGTCGAGGCAGCGACAGAAGAGTTCAGCATGGAAGATGAGGTGGTCAAGACAGCAGTCGAAGAGTTGAATCCGGCGGAGGAAGTGGTGGAGACAGCATGGGATGAGGAGTTGAATCCGGCTGACGAGGTGGTCGCGACAACGCTCGAAGAGTTCAACATGCTCGAGGTGCTCGTTACGCTGGCTGGCGAGGCCGAGCTGCTGGTAATGGTAGTGCCATTTTGAGCAAGAGATGACGATGAGCTGGTGCTGACTGCAGCAGCAGAGGAAGAAGATAAAGCAGAGGAGGAGGATGAACCAGAGCCAGTCGTCAAGATAACACTGCTAGAAGTGGAACTACCCTGCGAAGTGGTGTTCGCAAAAGCAACAGTAGATGTGTTTCTAAACTGCTGGGCCGAAGCCGAGCCCATCAGGGCGAGAGCAGACACAACAATTGCAGCTCTCATTGCGACTTGTGGTTGGCTTCAAACCTGGTAAAAAGAATGACTGGGGGTGGGATACCTGCCCTCGCTGTATCGGTGAAAGGCCAGTCTTTATACATCATGGTTTGTGTATCCCAAGACAATATCCGATAGTTTTCGAACGGTATAATTGCATTGGGAGTTCAGTCGTCTCTGTGGAGATGAATCCGAAAACTCAGATCACAAAAGGCTGGCAATGAAGGCTGGCAATGATGGGGGATAACAAGCAGGGCTGGGCCATACGACATGTTGGAGACGTTTCGAAACGGTGACTGTTGGCCGGTATGTTGCGTGGGAGAGGCATTGATGCCGAGAGGTGCGACTGACGTAGGACGGGACCTTCTCAAGAACAGGACAGGCCCTTGCTTGACAAGAAGATGTTCTGATATGATCGGTCGTGTCATTCTGCTGGCCGCTTTCCAAGACCCTGCTGTTTCAACAGGATCTGACACTCATGGTGTTTTGGAAGCGCGCGAACGTGGGGGAATCTGAGTTCGGCATTTGTCAATTCTCGCCGTCAAACTTCGGTCAGTCGTTATATACGAACCCCTAGCCACCATTTCCCAGGAGAAGCATACTCGTACTTGGAAGTCAAAATAGGTGAGGTCTTGACAAGTGTATTGCTTCACACGACAATATGCATTTTATTCGATTCCCTCATTAGTGTTGAAACCAATTAAAGAAGCAGTGCCATCAAAGAGACAATGCAGGATAGCAAAGCCGTTGGGTTGGCATTCAAGCTTTTCTGTCAAGCTTTTCTGTCGGTATCCATGCCCTGCTACGAACACCGTTGACAACGGTGTTTATCCCCGGTCTTGTCGTTGACGACGCGCAATCCACAAACGTTGGAGTAGACCCAGGGGTTCAAAGACAACATCCCCTGCTGCCCATGTTCAAAACTATGTATCTCCTCTTACACTCCAACCACAACACGGAGTAAGGCAGGTATACAAAATGGTCAAGTCTCATTCAGAAGCAAACACTGTTTATAGAAGGTCCACTATCCATTCTCAGTGACAGCTGTCTAATCTCGCAGTAGTATCGTGCATTCTCACAGGTAGGCGTTTCCCCGCGACTTGCACTCCATGTTTTAAGCAAACTTCATGTTAGTATCTTCAGAGCGTCTCATTCGCGATCATCTCCATCGGTATCCTGCTTATCCACTTTCCCAACCCAAAGTGCCACCGTACATCGCAGACTTGATGATAATGAGGAAGTCTGTGTTGGCATCGCGCAGCTTGGCTTCGAGGCGTATCCAAGTGTTTGTGTCTTGCTCAATCTGTTGGTTCTGAATTCTTATCGTTTCGAGAAGTTGTTCGGCGGCGTTGGATCGAAGGCACTTTGGCGCAGGAACTTCATTGCTTGCTTTGTCAGCCCTCTTGCGGTTGGCGATGGTTGTCTTCAGTACTATCATCACCAGACGACATGATTGAAGGCAAGTGGCGGTGGAAAAGGTGATCCATTGAAGTCACAGGGGAAATAGCGATGCAGCTGGATAAGAAAACACAAATACAAAGTCGAATAAGGATACAGAGAAGAGAGAAAACCAGGCAGCATGTTGCATCACATGGAAGTGTCATCATCATTGCAGTGTATTGCTGCAAGACCATACAGCTCGATGTACAGGCTTGCAATCGCAGGTTAGAGTTGTCAAGAAGGGTCTGACTCTTGTGGTGACCTCTTGGCTCTTGCAATGGACGTTGAGGCCGGACATCCGCGACCAAAGATTGGCAGAGACAATGCTACTCAGATGTTGCGGGAAGATAGAAGATTTGCGTATAGATGTGGGACTTTGACCACCAGAAAGGTAGTTAGAGGGTCACAGTAGAGGCTTGACCAAAAGGCCGCTGACTGCCAAAGCCAGTGTCTTTGGTCTGCGAATGTAACCAGCCACAGAATTCCAACAATCTCATCATCAAATGCAGTAACCAAGATTGTGGACTATGGCTTCATGCTTCCTGTCCGACCAAGTAGTGCATTGCTTGGTCTGCCAAGAAATGATAAAATCGACCAGTAAAACAGATTCCATCACCGGAAATGTGTCCATAGTCTCACTTTCCTTGTCAGGTACACTTACGACGACCCAAAGGCTTGCGGACGGACAGAAGCTCTGTGCAGGCTCTGTTACAGAATGAAGTGAGTGCAGAAGCCGACAGAATACTCTTTCGGACATTGCTCCAGTGTAAACCGCGAATTTGCCCTTCCTGGCATCCAAGGAGAACAGTACGGCGGCGTAAAGGTGCGTACAAGCTGGTAGCGGTTTCGCATGCGATTGTGAGAGCACTAGCGTGGCTGATCGCTTGCAATAGCAGAATGGGCGCATCTTCTCATCCCAAATTGTTATCCCATATCCTCCTTCTTTGAGCTGGCGTGACACGAATGACTTCTCTCGGCGAGGGTACAGACTTACGAGTTGCGGCGATTGTGTGCAGACTCAGTGCGGGAGGTTGAAAACGCACGAGCGTTGAAAACGCACGAGCGGCTGCTGCATGTATATGGCCAGTAGAAGCGACAGCGAGCGTGAGATCTGCGAAAGTCAATTAGACACAAGATTGGCGAGAGGGTGACTGTTGCTGGAATCAACGAGCCTGCTGCAACGGCTTCCTGTTTTGGCGCAGACCAAGAAGCTGTATAGGTTCAAGTTATGGTTGGACTCGAGAGCGGGCATCATGAGAGAATGCAAATTTGCAGACGTGGTGGATGACAATACATCTCATGGCACGCCAGCTTGCGAGCGGAATAGGTAGCTGGCACGGAGTTGCACACCGAGGCGCGTGTCATCAACGGTGCTGATCAGGTCCACTTGTCCACCTCATGCGGCGCTAAAATCCTACACTTTCATGACATCCTGAAATCAAGTAAGGTCAGCGCATATAACGAGTGTCGCGAGACTTTGGCGCATTGAGGGATCGATGGTGCGGACAACAAAGAACGATATACTCCTGTTTCCACATGCACTTGAGCATTTTGATCACGACACCTTTGAACATTTCAACAAACCTTGTGATATCCTTCCAGTCAATGATGAGACGACGAGTAGTCGAGCGCTCAACGAAGGACAAGATTTAAATGGCAAGCTGATGACACTTTTCTACACGTTGGACTTTGTTGGCTCTTCCGGAGATTGCGACGAGCCTAAGGTCATTGTTGCTCACCTAATTTCGATGTTACTCAAAGTTGTCTACTTAGGCAGTACTGGCCGTGAGCTCTTTTGGAGCAACGAAAGATCGCTCAAGGTATTCTGGAGTGTTCATCCAGCTACCGTAGTGACTCTACTGCTTAGGCTTAAAAGCTGGAAAGAGAGGAGGAAGCGATGAAAGTCAAGAGAATATGTGCTTGTAAAGAGAAACCAGGTGAATGGGCGGTAGATACAAATAAGAATGATCCAATCAGAATCTGAAGAACGCACAGTAAGTGTCAGGTTCTCCATTCCTGCTAAACTTTCTCTCTTTCTTCTCTTCACAAGAAACAGTCGATCAACCAGGATCTTTGCGACTCGGCGAAGTTACCATCGACTGTAGCAAGTATACGCTCGATGATCTAGAGCCATTGCCGGTACATTAGATTCAGATCTGTTGTACTATGCGTGATATAACCCGGTGTGGGCTAGAGTGGACTTACAATTTATCAGTATGCACAGTATTATCTTGAGATAGGGCGCATCCATGGAGAGGCGATGGATTACTGCTTCTCAGCAGGCACGTTTTGCTTTCTGGTAGGTTTGTGCATTTTTAAAGCTACATGCGATCGAACACAGGCAGGAGAGACCAACCTACTCTTGACGTCTATTACCGGATAGCATAATAAGGCTTGTTGCAAAGAGTTCTGTAAAGACACCGTTTTGAATGTCGAAGCGATGAGGCACGTCGCTACAAATCCCAAGCCACTGCTATATCCTGCGCTCTACGCTGATTATAACCTTGAACATCGTTGCAGCAACAATCACCATGTTGTAGTGCTTGCATCTGGAGACAGAAAAGCTCTTCCCTCAAAGCTGCAGTTGTCTGCTTCAAGGCGATATTCCGTCTGTTCTGCTCCTGGAAAGCCTCTTCCAAAGCAGCTGCTTGAGATCGTTCCTTTTCTCTGCAACGGGCTGAGGCTCTTCGATTCTTTGCTCGATATTTGTTGATATTGTCGCTCGGAGGCTGCGTGGTTTCCTTTTTGCTCAGGTCCTTTCTTGGCCGACCTCTGGTTCGGAATTCTGAGACTTGTTGAGTTTTTTGCGAGACAATCGAATCGGTAGTTCGACATGTATCTTGCTTAGTCCAAGGATCAGGCGAAGTCAAGAATGCTTTTGTTGATGACAGCGGATTTGGTAAGGATTCGGGAATCGAGTTGGGAGATGGTAAGAACGTATTCGAAACTGTCCCGAGCTCGCCTATGTGGTGCATGGAGGAGAAACCGGTCTCAATTGACGGAAAGTTGTCCATAGTTGTAAGCGAGAATGGTAATGTCGTGTCAATCGAGTCATTGTATCCGAGTGTGCTTGTCAGGGTAAGCTCCATATCGGTTACAAGCTTTGCATCCCGGTAAGTCGTGTGATTTGACATCTCAGTATCGAAAGACAATAATATTCACATTGGATCAGAAGAGAAAGCAGAGCTTATATCGACTACATTGGTTGCCTCCAGTCTTCGGTCACACGGCAACTCCGGCGATGCTCGATCATCTCGTCGTGTCGCCAAACGCAGATGAACGCCAATTGTTGAACCAAACCAATCCTGGTCGAATGACTGGGCTTAACATCTGCAAATGCATACATATCGACTTTCTTATTGGCAAATTCATGGCCTCGCTTACTCAAACAGATAACACACGTTTGCCGCAGAATTTTCTAATTCGCGAACCTTGATTACGAGAAGAAGAAGGTTGCTTTAAACTTCTGCTCCGCCGAGTCAATTCGCCAACAACGGGCCGCCGGCGGGGCAAGACCAAGAGCTGCAGCCTGCAGAAAGATGTCAAGCGACGTTACAAGCTCAGTTGAGGCAGAGCTTGATGTTGAAGCGATGCACTAAGCCTGAATCGAGCATGAGCCGACGGCCTCAGCCTCTCCAGACCCCAGCTGCATGGACGACCCCGAAATCATTACGACTCAGACGTTGACGTGATGCACGGTCGAAAATTCATTACATACGAGCGCGCTTAGGATGATCCTCGTGCATTGGCCGTGGCTTATATAGCATGCTTCTGGTGCCGGGGCTGAATGGAGCAGAAAAATCCAAGAACATAAAAAAACAATTCAGTACAATGCCGCCCACAAAGCAGACCGAAACACAAGACTTGGGAGACATTTCCAAACAGCGGGCTAGCAAAGCTTGCAATCGTTGTCGAGTCAAGAAAGCAAGATGTTCTGGAGGGTATCCATGTTCGAGATGCAAGTCTTCGGATGCTCTGTGCATTTTTGGATATCCCAAGAAATCCAAAAGAAAAGAATTTCCTGAACAGTAAGTGTCATTGCCCAATCCACTATTCTGAAGCGTTCTAACATTCAATTGAAGTTATGTGCGAACTTTGGAATTGCAACAATTCAAGCTTGTGGCTGGGCTGCAGACTATGTACTTCATGCTCCTGGCAGCAAACGCATGGCCTGGCACACGACTTCCCGAAAGTCAAGGCAACCCATTCATCCATGATATCTTGAATCGTCTTGGTCTGCTTGATCCCGAGAGTGACAGAAGCATGGAGATGGAGCTCGGCATTGACGGGGACATCTCCGACGAGCAAAGAACCGACACCGACGAAGCATCAATTAGCGGTAGCCCAGAGTCTTCGCAACAGAGCTTTGCAATAGCGTCGCAGCCATGCTTTGGGTCATCCTCTGCGCTACCAAATTGCACAAGCTTCCAACCACAGTTGGTTTCAAGTGCCTGCGACACCCAGATGGCAATTCACCCTTGGCAACCTCAATCAGTGCAGCTTCAGCCTCATCAATTTTCGTCGTTTCCACAACCACTCGCCAACGACTTTCCATCCAGACCTGAAGGTATGGAGATCGCAGATTGGGACAGATTCAATTTTTCTCAACCTTGGTGGCAGCAAAATCCTCAAACACTTGAAGCAATCTCACCAGCCAATGTTGGATCTGTACTCGAGATATCGGACATCAACACAGCTGCCGATACAAATGATCTCAAGACCTTGACAACCTCTGACTCCTACTTGGTTGACCCTGGGGTATATGCATGTGATTTCGACGTAGACCATTGACGACGATGCCGCGATGGATGCATATTAGATACTGGAGGCTGTTTCTCGTGAAAAGATCGGAGGAAACGATATCTTGTAGCCCAGTGCATGGATCAAGAACAAAGCATCATAGAGAAATTTCTGTACTTAAGACAATGTTTCTAGGTCATTATGAGCAGCAACGTTGAGCATGAACTTTAAATTGTCAAGACTTCGGCAGGCCCAGTGGCGGCGTCTTGCCTAAACAAGATGTTCCGCCGCTGATCTCGAGGTACTGGACCCATTTTCTGCCTGAGCAGAAATTCCGCGCTGTCTATGCATGCTCTCATTACAAGCCGTTGCCATTGCTTTTGCCGAGTATTTACTGTAGATCTTTCTGTTTCTCATATGGATCTGCCTGCGGGAAACACAAACGACCACGTAGCATGGCTTCAAGATCGGCAAATATAGCTGCGCCCCGACTTTGGCGAAACCCAGTTCGTTCACTGTGAAAAGGCACAGGAAGTTTGGAAAATCGGACCATGTCCATTGAGACCCAATCGGTTGTCTCTCCACAGTAGGCAGTTCTGTTTCATAGCAATCTTTTGCATATTCATAGCTATAATCAGGCAGAACTCTTCCCAGAGACGAGAGAACAAAACAAAGATCTATGACGGAAACGTATAATTGCAAAAATACAGATTGGAGATGACTATTTTACCCGGAACTAATAATGTTTGTTCGAGAGTAGCCTGAGATGTTGAAGTAGCGATCCCGCGAAGCAAAGCATGGAAACATGGAGGAAAGGTGAGGGTCAATCTTAACAAGTCGATAAACAATCGCACCAGCGTCTGGAGCAAAGCCAGCAAAACTCATACCTACAAGTGACACAAGTCATATGGTTACAGCCCTCGGTCAGCTCAATCATCTCATTGCACTGCGGACAACGTTTGAAAGTACCGTAGTTTAGCGCACTCAGAACCAGTTCAGTCGTTTCGTCAAACTGGCAAGAGCCTTCGTGAGCAAGCCCAGTGCAGGTTTTGCAAGTTTGACTTGAGCATGCAGAGCAGGTTATGTTCTCCCCAGAATTACTTATGGACATCAGTGGCTGGGAGCAAGAAGGACGGGCGCAGTAGAGAGTCGGGCGGAGGCCTACAGACCAGTCACGCTCACGTCTGAGTGACATGTTGAAGTTTTCAGTCGTAAGGAGGTCCTCAACGTGATCGAGAGAGATGGGAGTATTGCTACAGCATCTGGCCGGCCAGAACGAGCGATCGTGATTGGCAGTGTTGAACTGTGCATTGATGCAGTTGATGCACCAACGACAGTCTTCGCATGGGAGAAGGACCGTGAGTCTGAAGCAGAAACAGACCTCGCACGAAGACAGATGATATCTTTGCGGAATGTGCATCCACCAAAAGATCTTGGACAATGCTGCGATGGCCAAAAATTCAGCAAAAGCATTCAGCGTTCGACCAACCTGGGAAGATGAATTCATGATTTGCAGTTGTTAGTCTCGATTTGGTTTGTGTATCAGTAATGGAGGTCTGACCCTGATCTCTCAATGGCAAGCACCTACTTTTATCTTTCTCATGGGCAGTACAATCCATGAGCCCAATGTGTCCATTTGGCTGTGCCTCATTGTTTGTTTGTGTCGGGAACAAAGGCGTCAGAGGCATCGAAATAAAGCTCGAGAACTCTGACTGAATGCACAATTGCTAGACAAAAGCAACAAAGGGCGATCGAGAGCTTTGTTTTGAACATGTCTCTCAGCCCATGCGACGTTCGCCGATCAATAGCAAGATCCCCTTTGACCATCAACGTTCTGATTGCCTTGATTCACCGAAGTGCTGCTGGCACAGACTAAGCCACCATGTTACTGCGCAGAAGACAACAAAAAAAATAAAGGAAGTCTATAATTATAGTTTACATGAATCGTCCAATAAAAGTCGTAGAGTATGTACAATAGTCCAAGTCATCCAAGATACAAGCATTGAGTCGTTTCCATCCAACTAGTAGCGCTTGCCAAATGCCTCGTCGAATCCGGTCAGAGTGTAGCGGTAGCGAACCTTGTTCTCCTTGACACCAGTGACAGCTTTGGCGCAGCCTTCAGCTGAAATGGGGATCGTCTCGATCCATGACTTGATGTTTTGCTTCGAAGCAAGCTCAAGCATGGCGACCATCTCGGGGTGGTTGCCAATGTGACTGGCACCGATGTAGGATCCGTTGGGAGCAAAGTCTTGCGCCTTCATGGCAGGGAGGTCGTAGTCGGGAAGACCAACGTTGTGGAAGCGGCCCATAACCTTGAGAGTGCTGAGGTAGGCAGACATGTCGAATTCTTGGGTCATATCGGAGCCTGCGTATGGTCAGTATGAGCTTGGATTCAGAGGAGAAGGAAACTCACAGTTGAGAATGAAGTCAAACTTGAAGGCATACGGCTTGGCCCAGTCCTTTTCTCCAGAGTAAATGAAGTGGTCGGCTCCGAGCTTCTTTGCGTCTGCTTCCTTTTCCTTGGTGTGGGAAATGGCAAAGACCTCTGCACCAAGAGCATGTGCCCACATCAGAGCGAAGTGACCGAGTCCACCGATACCAACAATGCCAACCTTCTTGCCAGGGCCGGCACCGAGACGGACGAGAGGGGAGTATGTTGTCAATCCAGCGCACAGCATAGGTGCTGCAATGGCGGTGTCGAGGTTCTCGGGGATCTTGAAGACAAAATATTCCTGTACGCGGATGTGGGATGAAAAGCCACCTTGAGAGACAATGCCGTCGTCAAACTTGGCACCATAGGTATCGATCCTGGGAATAGTCGTCAGTCATGCGGCGCCTCGATAGGCTGGACTGAACTCACTGGTTGGGGCAGTAGTTCTCCTGGTCGGCCTTGCAGTTGTCGCAAGTCAGGTCGGCTCCGACCTGTGCACCAACTCCGACTCTGTCGCCGACCTTGATGTCCTTGACCTTGCTGCCAACCTTGACGGCACGGCCTGTTCGATGAGGAGTCAGCCAACGTTCTGCAGAGAGTTCTGTTTGCGATGCAGAAGTAGTCGCATGAAGCGACACGAAGTCGAGGCTTGCGCGTAGCAGTAGTTCCGGGTGTGTGGAGTGGGAAATGAGGTGTTGGTGAAGTCGCGCAACCTACCGATGATCTCGTGTCCGACACAGAGAGGGAGAGGAGTTTCGCCCCAGCCGCCGGTGATAGCTACTTGCGTCAGCGATTGTCCGCTCATTCGTAGCAAACTCCTTACAGTGAACGTCGGAACCACAAACACCACAGGCGTCGATTGCGATGTCAACATCATCTTCCTTGAATGTCTTGAGCTTGAATTCTTCCTTGTGGAAAGTCTGCCATCTGCAAATCCAGTCAATGAGTGTTATGCTTCTCAAGCTGCTAAATCATACTGCTTGGGATCCTTGATGACGAATCCAGTTGCGGTTTCTGGGTAACCCATGGTGAACAGTTGATGAAAAGGTGGGGGTTGTGGGAGGCGGAGTTTACGGAAAAGTCGAAAGAATTGCGATGACAATCGTTGAAAGAAGGATAACGACGAGAGATTTGTGACTGCGACACGACTTATACTTGTTGACCCATTCGTTGTTTTTTCGATATCGACAATGACATGGACGATGACGCTGTTTGTTTTCCGAGGCGCCCGTAGATCGACGCATCCTGTGCGCAATCAAATAACCTTATCTGCTTCCCCACATCAGAGCCGCAGCGTTCAGGGCAACTTGAGTCGGATTCGGCCGGACCGGATCTCGCTGGGTATCCACTAAAGAACTATTGCTCGTTTAGATACGCAGCATGTCAGGGCTAAGTGCTGTAATCACTGTTCGTGACGTGGAGGAAGCTTTTCTTCGGTCTTCGTTCGGCAGAGCGACCTCTCCACCAGACCAGGTACAGGTCAGGTCCAGGTCACGATTGTTGTCGTCTTGGGACTCGCAAGCATTGGCAATCCATCTGATGAACAGCAGTAAATCAACAAGCAGCAAATGAAGGCGAGAGAGCACGACAAAGAGGTTGCACGTGGGCTTCGCGTGTCACTGTTTGAACTGTAGCGGAACCAGAAGGCAGAAATCATAACGACTTTCGTGTATCATCATTGGATAGAAAATATGAACAGCGAGAATAGCTCAAGCAGACTCTAGCAAATGTAGGACACAAGCCGCAGAACATGGTGAAAGCATGTACAAGTTTCGTACAAAAATCCCGATTCTCCCCCTCGAGGCCCATACCACCCATCCAGCCGTCTAGAAACTAGGAGCATTAAGAGTAATAGCCATGATGAGACCTCCAATTAGTCCAGCGATTGGTATAGTCATGAACCAACTGGGATATGGATTAGTCCCTGTTCGAATGTATGTAGGGAAATAGTGTAGAGGGGGTAATGGAGACCGAGAATTCGGGTATAGATGTGGAAGACTTACGAGAACACCAACAGTCCTACTCTAGACCAATTAACAGCACGCCAGGTGCCATTACAGAGTCCAACACCAACAGTGGCGCCTTGGGTCTTTGTCAGTATTCTCATCATTATGGCAAAGGCGTAAATGACGAACCTGTGATGCACATCGAGGTTGAAACGGGCAGCTTGTATTGCGAGAAGATAAGAATCGTGATGGAAGCGCCAAGTTCCATGGAAGATCCACGAGAGGGAGAGTGGTAGGTGATCTTGTTGCCCATGACTGCGAAAATTGTTAGTCAAGATCGTTCGACTCAGTATGACAACAAGGCATTTAGTTATGCATAGACAGACTCAAGAGTGTTTAGAAGAGCATGCAAGGTAGAACTAAAAAGGGAAGGACATGCAACGGGGGTAAAGATAAACAAAAATGCAAAAAAATCCTCAACTCACCCTTCATGATGTTATAACCGTAAGTAATGAATCCAATACAGATCGTAAGCGCCATGACTGCGATCTGCCAGAGAGGCACTGCTTCCTTCGCTTTGACGGAGGAACCAGTAGACCAAGCAGCGTACATGGCGGCCCAAACACCGACAGCATTACCAACATCGTTGGCACCGTGCGCGAAGGAAGCGGTGCAGGCAGTGATGACTTGGACGAAAGAGTACAAGTATTCGACCTCGTTAGGGTAGCGGGGAGCATGAGCGTAGACACGAGCCATGCGCCTGCCCTCAGGAGTACCGAGAACACCGACCTGAGCCTTGTGGATGTCGTAATAGATACCGTACATGAGAGCGATGACAATACCAGCAGGGATGCACTTCAGAATAGCCTTAATGTTGTGAAGTTCGTAGATGGAGCCGGCACCGAGTTGATTTTCGTGGACAGTACGCATGGCCCAACCAAGAGGGCCACGTTCTTGACGTAGATCGGCATGGTGTTGGTCGCGAGCTTCCTTGAGAAGGCGGGCGTAGGCTTCTCTGGGGTTCTCGTTGGTGATGCTGTTTCTGCGTTGAGGAGTGATCTCAGGCGAGGAGGCAGCGCTCTCAATGCCATCAGAGCCGTGAATAGATCTGCGACGAAGCTCACCGGTGGAAACCTCGGACTCACCGACCTTGCCAGTCATCTCGATCGAAGGGGGAGCCGAGGTCTTGGCCTTGCCTTCATGCTCCTCGTGATGAATGACGGCGTAGTCAGGAACCATGGCAAATTCGGCATCAGCAGGAGCCTGCCGAGAGAAGAGGAGGGGTCCCATGAAGACGTGGTACCACTTCAAGGTGTAGTCTCTGCGAATGACACGCTGGTTGACGTAGGGAACGAAAAAGAGGGCGGCCAACACGGCAAGAGCGACACCAGAACCGACAGAGACACCGGCGATCCAGTAGCCAGGTTTCTTGGACAGACCGAGCTTCGGAGAGCCCTTGTAGACGATGGAAAGGGTACAAATAGTGCCGGCGATGAGGAAGAAGAAGGGCGAGGTGTAAACAGCCCAAGGAACGGGGTTACTTCTCATGTGGACGGTGGTCTTGACGAGCATGAAGATGGTAGCGCCGAAGACTGCGGAGATTGTGGGAGCCATGACGAGACCAGCGAAAATGGCACCGAGACCTGAACCATCTACAAACATCGTCAGCTTGCGTCCAATACATAGAGTGACAAGTGGCACATACTATTCCAACCCCACTGAACACCCTTGATACCGACAGTAGCGACACCAACACCAGCAATGGAAGAAACAAGAGAGTATGTCGATGAAACATGGGCGTTGTGTCGTGTGCACCACATGACCCAGATAGAGGCACCTGCGGCGGCACAAGTGAAGGCAAGGAGTTGAACTGGAGCGTTGCCCTTAAACGCGTCTAAGGGTATGATTCCATTTTTGATCGTGGATGCCGTCCTAGCTCCTACTGCAAGGGCGCCCGTCAACTCGAACACAAGGCAGAGCAACATAGCCTGTCGGTAGCTGACCGATCTTGATGATACACTGGTAGCCCAGGCGTTGGCGACATCGTTGGCACCATTGTTGTATGCTTCGAGAAGAGCAAAGAATGTGCCAATGGCAAAGATGTAAGTGTATTCGTGAAGAACTGGCATCTTGACGAAATTCTGTTTCTGCAGGACAGAGAAGATTGCCAAGCTTGAGACTTCGACACTTGGTAGAAAAGTGAAGATGCAGGATAATGAATAGAAACAAAGACAAGAGAAATGGTCCCTTGTCCCTCGAGTGCTTATGAACAATCTCCAAGACTGACCTTTTGCCTACACTGCCACTGCAAAAACCAATTCGACCCTTGAGTGATAACCTACCTCACATTGCAACGCTTCGCGAATGTCATCGAAACTCCTTGGCAGAGTGAGATGGTCAGAACAATGAGGTTCAAGCATCGAAACACGTGTTGGTCTGAAGGAACGAGATCTCTGTTGGCCAAGGACACGATTGTCTTGACCGTGGTCTTCTCTGGTTCTTGGCTCACCATCTTCGTAGGTTCACGCTGCCTGCCAAGGCTGGGCACAGCGCCTCTACTCCGCCCCCCTGCCGTCAACCTCGCGCTGTTGTACCATTTTGATTCGAACAAGCCGAGGACGACCGAGAGATGGCTGATATCCAATATTTCTTGGTGTCGCACGTGGGTGCAGCAGGGCATGTGTGAAGCAGAATGGAGATTCTAGACGGCCCTTTTCCAGTGGCCACTTTCCGACCGTTGTATTGGCGATACGCCTTGCTGAATAATGCGTGATATTGTTTCGTGGTTAGTTATTACGCTCTGTCGGTAGGTCAGCTTCGAGATTGGGGCATGCGATAAGGCTGTGCTCATAACTTCTCTCGAGTCCGGCAAAGGGTAGACTACATACTATAGAAAGGCACGATTTCTTCAGAAGCAGAGGCGTGTTCACTAAGAGACGATAAGTTGTCGAATCTCGGTGGGCACTATCGGGCTTCCTGGAGTATCCTGCATCCTCACAGCTACACGTGTTACAGACTTTAGCATCGGAGAGGAATTGATTTCACCTTGACATGCATGTCGTCTTTGATGAAGCATGATTGAAGCGCGGCTTCGTGGAGCCTCCCATGTGAGAACCGACAGCTGTCATCATACAGCACAACAATTCCTCAAACATCAGTCTATTACTCAACCCCAGTCTGCATCCTCATGTGAAACAAAAGTCATCGAGTATGTGAAAAAGGGTTTCGATAGAGATGATCGCGTTGTTGTCTCAAGCAGATTGGTGCTTCGTGTCGCGTGTCGGAAAGATTGCGACATGTCGGCAAAACCTGCCGCTCGATCAATGACAGCTTGGCATTCGGACACAGGACTCGTGAGCTAACCGCATACTTGATTGAGAACGATTGGAGCTACAAAATCAACAGAAACTAATTGCCAAAAAGCTTGATTGAAGAAGAAAAATAATCAGACTATTACATTAGGGGTCAGAAGAAGATAAACGAAGATAAGAGAGTGGCTCAGGTATTTTCTTCCTCTATTTGGCACCTTGAGCGTGGAAAAAACCGAGGTTGGCGCGACGCCTCATAGTCGAGTTGAAAGATGCTTCCTGAAGGCCAGATGAAGGTCGAGAGCTTGACAAAGAAGTGCTGGTCGAGTTGGTCATTTGGAAGGGTGCGCTGCTGGATGAACTTGACACGGATGGAATGGTGCTTGATTGCTGAGCGGATGACGTGCTGTTGCTCATGACAGACATTGTGCTGCTCAATGAGCTAGAAAGAGTAGCTGAGCTGAGTGACCCAGTGCCAGTAGGTCCAGTTGTAGCTGTGCTGTTACCCATCGTATAGAAAGCACTGGGGCTGGAGGAGGATGTGGCTGAAGCACCTGAGGCAGTTGGTCCAGCCGAGGCAGTGGTAGTAGAATTGCCCATGGTGTAGATCGCAGAGGATGAGCTGAGGAGAGAGGAAGCTGTCATACCACCGGTAGACACTACTACAGAAGATGTCGTATTGCTGCTAGAGAATGGAGCACTGCTGGAAGTGGTGTATGGGATTGATGAGGTAGTAGAATTGCTAGCGGAGAAAATAGACGAGGGTTCGGCAGTGCTGGAAGCGCCAGTACCAGTAGATATGGTGGTACTGTTGCCCGTTGTGAAGACAGCAGAGCTAGATGAGCTCTCAACAGAGGGAGTGGTCATGGTTCTGTTGCTCGAGAGAGAAGCTGCAGAGCTAGAAGAGCCGAAAGCAGACGATGTAGTCATACCCGCTGATGCAGTTGGTCCGGAAGTGCTAGTTGCATTGCCAGTAGGGAAGATGGCCGAGGTGCTCAAGAGAGAAGAGCCAGTAGAACTGCCAAGACTTGTGGTGCTGTTTCCTGATGCGGGTGGCAATGAGCTGGCGGAACCAACGACGGAGGAAGTGGCTGAGCTTGAGAAAGACGAGACGGAAGAGCCAACAACAACTGACGACGAGACAAAAGCGCTTGATGAAAGCGATGCGCTGGACGAGGTCATTAACGCAGTTGCAGACGATGAAGATGCTCCAGCGGAGGAAGATGTAATGCTAGCAGAGGTAGGTGCAGCAGATGAAGAAGCAGAGGACGAGGTCATGGTTGCAGTAACGCTGTACTGAGAGCTCGAAGCGGCAGCTTGTTGAGCGGTAGCAACGAAGATAGCAGCAAAGGCATTGGGGTTACGGGTAGTGCCAGTGATGATGCTGAAAATGGTACACTGGCCGCCACTGAAGAAGTTGGCACCCTTGCATCCGGAGTAACGATCACAGAATCTGAGACAAGCGCGAAGGGATGGTGCAAAAGCACGCTTCTTCAACTTGCTTCCGGTAATCTCATTGCCGTCATCATCGAGGGTAATGCTGGAAGTATCGAAAGTCTGACCCGTGTATGCAGAGCCTCCAGTGACAGCATAGACGGTGCCTGAGTCGCTTGAGCATTGCTGGCTTGCATTCGCGCTGGAGTCAGCGCAAGATGGAAGAGGCTCGTTAGAAACCTCTAGGGAAGGCGCTGTTGTAGGTGCTGCTGCAGCTGTTGTACCATTGGACGATCCCGAGCCAGTGCTGGAACTAGCAGCGCTGATACTGGCACTTGGAGCCGAAGTGATGGCTGCTGAAGAGCTTGAGCCCGAGGAGACAGATTCAGTTGAGGTTGCAGAAGATGACTGGACCGAGGACGAGGTATCTGAGACCGACTGGGTCGAAGTGCCTGAGGCCGACTGAGTTTTGGAGCTAAGAGATGAAAGAGCGGAGGTATCAGAGCTTGCAGTGGACTGGGACGAGGTGCCGGAACCTTGGGAAGATGAGGCAGCGGCGGAAGAGCTGAGGCTGGATTGCGATGTAGATGATGCAGAAGAGACTGCCGAGCCTGACTGGGATGCAGAAGGAACAGCTGAGCCTGATTGAGACGCGGAAGACACAGTCGAGCCTGATTGAGATGCAGAAGTTGCCGAGCCCGATTGAGATGCGGGAGAGACGGTCGAGCCTGATTGCGATGCCGTCTGAGACATGGAAGAGCCGGACTGCGAAGCAATAGAAGATGTGCTCATGCTGGCACTCTCAGTGGAAGATCCAATCACCGTAGATGAGGAGCCGGATGAAACGTTTGTAGCTCCAGATGTCGAGGCTGCGCCACTAATGTCACTGCTTGCTGAGCCTGAAGATGCGGTCGAAGAAGACTGGACAGCAAGTCGGGAGGTGGCGATAGCGAAAACGATCTCGCTTTGAGCGTGTCGACTGCTCTGGTCAATGTCACTGAAGTACGAGCAGGCGGATGTATCAGTGTTGAACGAAGTCGCCACGCAGAGGGACGAGCCAGCGCAGGCGTTCAGACAGGTCGAGAGTGTGTTGACAGCTTGTCTCTTGGCATTGATGCTGAGAGGAGTACCGTTGTAGTTCAAGCCCTTCTGAACCAAGAAGTTGATGCCATCAGTAGCGGTCTGGTATGAGGTAGCAGCAGAAGATGTGCCTGGAGGGTTGATTGCCGAGGTGGCACTACCACTGACGGCAGCAGAGGAAGAGCCAGATGCGACTGACCCAGACGAAGAGCTGAGGGCACCGCTAGTGATGGCAGCTGAGCCAGAAATAGAAGCAGCGGATGATGCTGCAACGCTTCCAGTGGAAGATGCAGCAGTGTTCTCAGTGATTGTGGTGCCAGCGAGAGTCGTGGTGGCTCCAGGAACAAAGATCGTAGTAGGCTTAGTGCAAGGGC
This sequence comes from Aureobasidium melanogenum CBS 110374, assembly GCF_000721775.1. NCBI lineage: Eukaryota > Fungi > Ascomycota > Dothideomycetes > Dothideales > Saccotheciaceae > Aureobasidium > Aureobasidium melanogenum. The sequence continues at coordinate 219,304 of NW_024470083.1, read as the reverse complement.
AGTTGGTAATGACGGTCGGTCCAGGTACAACTACTGTAGACCCCTCGATTACAACTGTCTCACCTCCGGAGCAACTCATAGACTCAGGGTAGATGTCACTGGTGGTGTAGCTTCCACCGACGGTCAGAGTTCGAGCTTTGGTGCAAGGACAATCATAAATAGTAGTAGCTTGGGTGGCCACGATAGTCTCTCCAGAGACAATGACAGTCTCCCCCGCGCTACACGAAACGCTGGAGGGGTATACGACGTCCGTGGTGTAGACAGCTCCAGCGGTCAAGACGGAGGTAGAACCTTCGTAGATGGTGACAGTCTTTCCGTCGACGACAGTGATTGTACCTTGCTCATTGTTCGAACCTTGAGAATTGCTAGAGCCATTGGCAGAGCCCTGAGGACTGCCAGACCCACTGCCAGAGCCGTTGACAGATCCGCTACCAGATCCAGAGCTGGAGCCAGAGCCGGAGCCAGAGCCGGAGCCAGAGCCAGAGCCAGAGCCATTGCTCAATGCCTGACTGGGATTGGGCACAGCAGAACGACTAACAGTGGCTGTGGCAGCGACAGCGTTGTCGTTGCCGCCATATTTGACATCGACACCTAAAGTGTAGGGTGAAGCGTTGCAAGAAGCAGCACAAAGAGAGACAACGGCCGTGGGACACGCTGTGATAGTCGACCAAGATGTGCTTGTGATAGTGAAGGTCTGGACAGAGCCAGGAGAAGCTGCCACAAGTGCAGCAGGGCCCAGAAGGCCAAGAGCAAGCAAAGAACGAGTCATATTAGTATAAAGAACGACGAACGACGAAACGAGTGTGGGAGGAGGGCGAGGGGCTCCTGAATTGCCTGTCAAAATCTCCTTGACTTGTGGAGCAAAGAAGAAGACGCAGCTTATACTTTATATATTGCTCTCAAGAAACCACCATTCTCCCAACAAGGAGTGTGCCCAGCATGATATACGATGGTTCATAGAACGGTATAATTGCATTGATTCTTCAGCTGTCTTCGTGGAGATTGTTTCAAGGAGTAGGGATACAGAAGGCTAACAATGGTGTAGCAACGAGAGAGCTGAGGCTGTTGCTGAACAATACGGTATGTCTAGGACGTTTTGTAACGGCGAGCTGTCGAACGATATGTTGTACAGGAGGCATCATTGCCGAGTACGACAAACTATAGACATCTGATGGGATTCCCTTGATAGCAAGAGTATGATGTGCAACACGGCCACAAATGGCTACAAAATCAATCTCGGTCAACTCATGGCGCTGAGTGTAGTCTTGCAGAAGGATCAATCACTCGTCGAGAGAGTCGTGTTCATCGAACGCGACTGAGGTGACGTGCGCAAATGGGAAACGGAATTCACGAACCTTCGGCATTTTCAGCTCTTGCTGGTGAACCTTAAATCCTTCATCGGCAGATACGGGCCCTAACGTTACCTCAACTGTCCATTTGCAGGCCAGGCACATCGCACTATGAACAAGCCATTCTGACCACAAGGTCAATATTTAGCTTGTACTCCGGATCCCTATGCCCCAATCCGCACGAAAAGGGGAAGCGTAGAGAATCCGACGAATGATCACACTGATGAAGCAAAGCCACCCCTCCGAACAACCTTGGCGGAATCAAATGTAAGCAACCCAGCACGATCGGACGTACGAGCTTTACAGTCAAACAAATTCACTTCGATCTGAGCAATCATCTTCCAGGATTCGATGGAAAGATATGTTCTGGCCGCAACTCGATCCAATCCTTGACATCACCATTGCGATTCTTGGTGAATCAGAAACTCAGATCCCGTCGAGCAAGTACGGAGTCGAAATGAGCCATCAATGCATCGAATTCAGTGATGAAATATGCTCTGACTATCATGATTGCTTCCACAAGGAGAAATATGGAACCTTTCATCATTTTATGACAAACGACCAGTACGAAAGCTGGATCGTGGACGACATCAGGGAATCAATAAGTTGCTGACAGACACTACATCAAAAGACTTGCTTCACCAGGAACCAATTCATATTGTAATCCTCCATCACATATACTGCCTCTCTCGTGATGGCTACTGTCAAAGCATAGCTGCAAAAATGCACAATATCATCGCGAAAGATCATGGTCTCCACAGAGAGCGCTTCTCAAACGCTGTGCCTGCGACGAGACTTGTCAGACGGAGGCCGAAAGAGTCTTGCGCGAGTGTGAGGGCGCTCGTCTTCTTCTTCGTCTTCGCTGTTGTTTCGGCGATGGACAGCACCTGCAACTCTGGCAGGGTCTCTTCTGTTGCCCGAGGGCGGGTCTTGACTGCCCGATGGCTGGACTTGATTGCCCGAAGGCGGATCGTTGTAATCATCGACAACGGGATCGATGTTGCTGTCGATGCCCGTGTCAGGGGCGGGATACTGAGTTGTTCATCTTCCAGACCATCAAGGGTCTCAATACCCCGTTTCTTTGTCCATGTCTCTCCTGTGAGAGAGACTGTTACAGCGCAGCTGCAGAAATGCACAATATCTTCGTAAAAGAACATGGCTTCCACAGACAGCACCCAAGAAACACTGTGTCTGTGGCCAGACTCACGTTTGATTTACGACTCTGCATTTCTGTAGTGTATAGATACGTATACTCGGGATGGAGAAAGGGTCCTTCGCAAGGTTGGCTTTGACCTTGCACTCCCTTCCCAGCTCTCCAGGTGAGAAAACGTGCCACAGTATAACCATAGATATGCACAATACTTTTATAGAAAGATACGAAGCCCACGGAGAAAACTCATCCAAGGCTATCTCTGTGGCCAGACTCGCATATGAATCGCAACTGTGCATTTTCCACAGCGTAGAACAACGTACACTCGGATTGGAGAAATGATCACTCAAGCAACATGTAGTACACCTTCTATGCATTACTCAACTCAATCGTACTCTGCGGTTCAAAGAAAAAGCGAAGGCACACGTTTGAAGCGGCAGAGCGAAGGATAAAATGATGGAAAGCTACCAGTGTATGGAACAATATATAAAAAGGGTATCGAAACAGGTATAAGAATGAAGATGATCAAGAAGATTCGAAAACAAGCTCGAAAAGCCGAAGAAAATGTCAAAAAATAAGCAATGCCAACAGAACGAAAATAAATGGCAAACCACATCGAAAAGAGCGATCCCTAGCAGAAAATTGCACCTCATTTCTCGAGATCTTCTCCCTCAAGAACTCTCCTTGCTTCATCAAGGCGTCGCCTCAGCCACCTTCTCCTCTCTTCACCTCCAGCACCAAGCTGCAATTCTCCGACCACCTCTCGCAAGCTCTCGACCAGAGTGTAGACCAGAGCTTCATCTTTACTACCCAAGCTCTGCCCTTTGGCAGGATCAAGTAGAGCGGCAACAGCCATAGTGGTGGCAGAAGGAGAGATGGAGATGTATTGTTGGCCCTGTTGTGCAGAGGCTGGAGTGTAGGTGGGTGGCAGGGCAGGACTTGGAAGAGCTGCTTGAATGGACGGATGGCTTCGACTTCGACTGGGCGGTTTCGTCAGATCGGTGTGGATGGAACCCGCAGAAGTGGAGCGGGAAAGCCATTGAGCGATGGAGGCTTGATGGCCTTCGTCGGCAGTCTCAAAGGTAGCAATCGTAGCAAGAGACTCGGCTGACAGACCTCGTCGGTGCTGCATACGGGAGGGGAGTGTGACTTCTTCGATATGGCGCAGTGCTTCTGGCGTTTCAGGGGTTGGCGGAGGTTGTGATTCTTGGTTGTCTTCGGCACCCGTGGTAGGTATATCTTGGTGGACAGAGTACGCGCGAGCGGTCAAGCAGGAGTCGGAAGAGCTCAGTGAAGTGCTGCGGGCGGGGCGGGTAGGGGTATTGGGCTCGAAACTGCCCGTCGCAGAATGAAGGAAGAACTTGGAGTAGTCAAAGGCGTCATCGCGATCTTCATGACGGGGGCCGGACACAAATGGAGACGATTCAGGCGCATCCTCGTAGAGGCTTGTAGAATTCGAGTGGTCGGTTGTTGTTGTGGTCGGCGTAGAGGTGCGATCTGTGCTGCCTGAGTCCGAGTGCGGGAGTGTGTAGTTGTCGTCGTCTTCATCTTCCTCATATACCACCTCTTGCTCTGGTACAAAGTCGTGATCATCATCGTCGTCAATAGTCTCGGCAGACACCCAAGCACCTGGAACGTTGCTTGCCTTTGTGATGTGGACGAGTCTCGGTCTGGGCGAGTCTGCGATGACGGGAGAGGTTTCGGCATCGTTGAAAGGACAGGTCTCTCGCAAGTTCTGCGTGCTCCTTCTCCTCATGTTCTCCTCTTGTGCCCTCTCTTTCAGTGTGGAGATTCTGCCTCTCAGTTGCATCATCTGCTCGCGCAAGTTGTGTGCCGATGTCTGACTTCGTACGCTCTGCTCTTCGGAGACTGTGTCGAGCTGGGGATCAGGGCTCAGCGGGCTGCGAGGGTAGCGCAATAGCTCGGAGCTGCGAGACGGGCGGACAGGGTTGTTCGTCCATGAGGGAGACGAGTTGATGTTCAAGGACATGTAGCGGCGCTCTTCAGGTTGTTGGACATCCGAGTCGCTGAGCACACGCATGTGCTGGGCATTGGAGGTGTGAGGGTTGTGCGGAAGGTAGCGAGGGCGCGAGAAGGAGGTGTTGCGTACGGGACCGGTGGTGAGAGAGGTGGCGCGCTTGAGGTTGGCAGCTGTCAGGGGAGTGACAATCTCGCGGGCTCCTCGTAGGTTCTGGTCCATGGCCTGTGGCATGTCAGCTTATGCGGTACAGCCTCAGGTGCGTTGTGGACATACATTGAGGCGCTTCTTTGCATTGGCGAGAATGAGCTCGGCGCGCATGAGGGTGACATTGGACTGCTCCGTCTTCAGAAGGTCGCCGTAGGACAACTCGCTGGGCGTGTCAATGTCAAAGTCGTCCTCGTCCAGCGTCTCGGTATCCGAGTCCAAGCTCGACTCGAATCTGGGGATTTGCATGTGCTCAAGGTCGTCTGTGAGGATGCTGCTGGCGGCATAACTCAGTCGTCGGTCGTCCCATGGTTGATTGTCGACATTGAGGGTTGGCGAGGAACCAGAGCTGTGCAGCGGCGATTGCGACGGAGCTCGGAGACTCGGTCGCGACTTCCTCTTGTTCCCCAGCGTCTTGGTCGTTTGCGCCTGCAGGTACGACGGCGACGGCGGCACTTCAGTCTCGTGCCCCGACTCGTCTACCACATCCAGCACGAACGTGTTTGGCAGCACCATGTCCGGGTTTGTGAGAGTTGGCGACGGCGGTGCCGGTAGCGGCTTTTCATGCGTGCTCTGCACATTCATTGTTGTTTTGTTTGTGTGGAGATACATGGCCGCTCATGCATATGCACCTTCCTTGTCGCTGTCTGACGTCCTTGGGTCCACCATGCACGACGGCCGATCGAGTGCAGCGCCCAGCTAGAGTTTTGTTTCCATCAAAAGGCCCAGCCGCTCCAGCCTCCAAAGACACATCCTGGGGGCCGGCCGCGAAACCGCCCAAACCATTGCCGTTGCCAAAAAGAGTCCGCCCGCCCAGACCCGCCCATGAAACTTTCTGGAGAAAGCTTCAAGACATGTGGTCCGTGGGAGACAGATCCAATCAGAAGAGCTGGAGCCTCATCTCGGAAATCATGAATTTCGACCCCTGTCAATCATCCATATCGCTCTGACTATTCTGTATCGCTCTCCTGTGATATGTAGAAAATGCAGATACTCTACAGAAAGTGTTTGTGATAAACCGGGTACCTGTTCCTATACACGGCCGTTGCATATATACGATGGCCCACCAACGGCCAGCTCGCATACACTTTATTGACGAACTGCTCTAGTCTTTCTCTCCATGTACGTTCGTGATTCCACCTTGTCTATTCCATACTGACTCAAGTCAATCTCTTCGATCGACACAACCTCGAATCCAAATTTCTTGTATAACTTCGCTCCCATCAGAGACGCTTGAAGGTACATGTCCAGTCCTGCCTCGTCGGCTTTTTGAGTACCTTTCTCAAGCAACATGTGTGCTGCTCCACGCTTTCGGTGTGATGGATGTGTTGCGAGATATGCGAGATCTGTAACTCCTATAGATTAGTTGCCTGCCTGACTCTCTCCTCTTGACATGAATCATTCACGTACGCGCATGCGGTCTGCCCGCAAAATTCTCTTGCGCGAACTCATTCGACTTCTTGTTAAGCCATGTGAAAAACTCGAGCAGCTTCTTTGGTGGAGGTTCCTCGCCTTCCACAGGAGTATCCTGGTATGCCTCGCCTTCATGATATTGGAACGAGAATTTTGCGACCGAAATCATTTCATTGATGTCAGTGTCAACAACCTTCCAGAATGTTTCTGCATGGTGCTCCATGCCATTTGAGATGAAACGCTCGAATGAATATGTGATATCAATGCCTTCAGCTTCTTGAATCCTCCAGATGGCGTTGGAGATACCAACATCTTTCATGATGATGCGGTCCATTCTAGCGATGATGGGAATGTCTCCCTTGTCGACTTGTCGTATTTCCAGAGGCATCTTTGTCGCGTTTGTGAGATAATAAGTCAATTTTCGTCTCTCTGATGTTGTTATACAAGCTTGAAATCTGTCACGACTCACGGCTAATTTTGCGCCTATAATGCGGTGTCTCATTTCAGCTAGCTATTATTGGTAGCGACTTTTGATCAGGTGCGCTCCTTCATATAATACTCTTATCTGCTGATATCGCAGCTGGGCGACTGCTTTAATCCGCGTTCGCAACCTCTCCGTGTGCTCAAACTGTCAGCGAGAAGCTCTGGGAATGCACAATCTTTTTGCAGAATGCTATTCACAGAGACACTTGATTCAAGGTTATCTCGATGCTCAAGCCTGAACTCTAGAACACATTTGTGCATTCCATCAGCTTGTAATGTCTTTGTGCCTCGGCATGGAGAAAGCCATGTTGCGAGACGACGAGAAGCATCGCATGGAGTGCATACAACTTTGCTCTTCTCGCATGTTTTGAAGATCGCGTTCGGAGAATCGGCCGGTTTGATCAACATTCTGTTTGGTCGAGGTGCAGAATCGAACATGCACGCTCGATACGCTGGCAGATCAAAGTTTCAAAGATCGTCTCGTCTCCTCCACGATTGATCCTTCGTACAGATACGAAACCTCTTTCCAACACCAGCACAAACTTGATGGCTGCCGACCAAAAAGATAGCAATAGTCACAGTCATAGGGCTCTAGCCTTTATCGGTCCAGAATGCGATCGGAGAAAGCGGAATAGAATCGCGCTACTGTCAAAGATGCCCTGCAGAATCATGACGTTTGTCCACTCGGGTTCCCCATAGGTTTTTGCACGACAGTCCGTCTTCTGCAGCCACGCTGACAGGACCCATGCTTGTATCTTGCATCATGTCGTACCTACTGCAGCTCTCATCTTGTGGCAGGTCGTCTTTCGCGAGCGAGCCGCTGAGCATAAAAGATAGGAAGCAACCATGACACTTTTTTCCCGTGTCCAAACCCCAATGGCTGTATCGTAGGTTCACCAGCTCTCTTTACTCTTCTTGGCTTTTACAGGAAGGCTCGGATACACATAGTCCGGGTCGATCTCTAGGATCAAGTCTTCCAAGGTCTTCTTTCAACGCTGCCTGACCAACCTTTATACTGTGCAAGCGATATTCCTTGAGTATAGAAAATGCAAGACAGCAGCAATCCACATCGACGGCTGTCGAAGCGAAACCTCCCTTCGATTTTCAGAAGCGGAAGGAAGTCGCCAGGCATAGAATCCTCATTCAGTGCGACCAACATTCTACCCAGGAAGGTGCAACAACCGTCGAGCGTCGCTGCTGCATTTGACCCTCCGCCAGAACTTCCAGACATGCCTTCAACACGCGCGGGTTCAATCTCGCCAATTCAACCATCAATTTTCGATCCCGTCGAAGAAACGCAGGAGGAATATCACACCGAACCTACGACAGCGCCCAACTCTGGATCCACCGACGACCACGAATACTACGACCTCAAACCTCCTCCGCCCACCGTCTCGCACTCGAACATGGAACAAATTGGCATGCGCTTCTTCTCCGTCGACCACCTAAACGTTATTCTTCGCGACCATCAAGCATCCACCCGCTTTCATCGCTTCCTCACTCAGTACAGGCCATATACTCTGCCTTCCCTCGACAGTTATGTCGACACGCAAAAGGCTGTTGCTGCTATAGAATATGCCAACTCTCTTGCGGACAGTCTACCTTCTCTGACTGGCGACATACCGAGGCCTGCAGCTACCGTGGAAAAGAGCTTTGAAGAACGATCACATATGGTAGTGCAGGAGCTGGTGGATGATGCTCTGCCTGCCTACCTCACGCACCGCCTTGTACAGCTTGTGACTGACAGTCTCGTCAAAGAGATCACCGGTAATATCGCGCCAGTCCTACGTAATCTCATTCCTTCTCTGGCCGAGGTATACTGCATCAGCGACCCCTCGCTACCCGACAACCCCATTGTCTATGCCTCTGAAGGTCGTTTCACCCCACAACTCTTCCTTGGATTCACGTTACTGACTTTATACAGCCTTCTACGACATAGGAGGTTATCAGAAGGATTTCGTGATTGGCCGTAACTGCCGTTTCTTGCAAGGTCCAAAATCATCTTCCGCCACTGTACATCGATTGATAGAAGCTTTGAGAGCGGGCCAGGAGATCACCGAAACGATTCTGAATTAGTGAGTCTGAACTTTGATTCTGCTGCTTGACTTCACAATGTTTTCGCTGACCTGTTCGAAGCCGACGAGATGGCATACCCTTCATGAACCTCCTCATGATCGCACCGCTGTACGATAACAAAGGCCACGTGCGCTACTTTCTCGGCTGTCAGATCGACGTTACGCACCTGATTGAAGGCGGCAAAGGCATCGAGACATTCGAGAAACTTCTTGCCAACGATCGCGCTGAAGAACGATACCGTGGTCGGAGCAGCCGCAAGCCAACGCAGGTACTGGGAGAGTTGGGCCAAATGATGAACGATGACGAGCTGGATGCTGTTAATGTCCGCCAACGCAGCCGATCACGCAGCTCGACACCTGCTGGCTCTTCGCGCGTTGGTCCTGCTCCTATCAGGCATAACCGCAAAGTCTTTGGCATGGACGACTCTCTTGAACGTGGACTGTGGCCTCATCCTTCTCTTGGTCCATCTGGACGCCTGCCCGGTGTATACCAGAATGTGAGTGCTCCACATTCTCCTTCCTCTGTCAGACACTGACGCTCATCTGCAGTACCTACTCGTCCGGCCCTATCCATCTTTACGCATTACATTTACTTCTCCCGCTCTCCGAATCCCAGGCCTACTCCAGACAAAGTTCATGGACCGTATCGGAGGTCCACAAGAAGTCCGCGACGGCGTGCTCGACAGCCTTTCCCACGCAACACCCGTGACAGCAAAGATCTCCTGGCTCTCTTCACCAACACTACCTGACAGCCCTCGGCGCATCAGCATTGAAGGTAAACCTCGCTGGATCCACTGTACGCCCTTGCTCGGTAGCGACGACAAAGTCGGTGTCTGGATGATCGTCATGGTGGAACAGGAGCAAATCACAGGAAATCTCACAAGGCCGTCCGAACTTCCCAATACTTTCCCGTCGCCACCGCCGAATGTCATGGGCAGATCATCGCTGGACTCTCCTGTTAGAGGCGGAGAAGGAGCGAGAAGTCCAAGATTCAGACCTGAGACTGGGAAGTTGTATGCTGAGTATCTGCGCCGGGAGGGAAAGAGTCATGGACCTGAAGATGTGGCAATCAATGGCTCGTTGGGTAGTGGTAGCTTCAGGGAGGCGAGACCATTCCACGACTTTTGAGTGCCTGAGAGACGAACGAGAGCGTCTGCGTCGAGGGAATTTGGAGTGACCGGAGGACTTTCTGTTCATCTAGCCCTTGTCTGGAGGCAGTATAGTTGTATTTGTTGGGGTGTTTACCTGAGAGGTCAGAGAAAATGGTAGAGTAGAGGGCATTCATATCATGATCACCTATGTCTGTTTCCTTCGCTATCATTCAGTCTATCTCTTCGACCAATAGCACTTGTGGGATCTATTCCATGACCTGCGAGCTGACGAGCTCATAATATAGGCCTCCTCTAGCGACTAGATCAGCGTGACGACCAGATTCAACAATCTTGCCTGCGTCAAGCACATAGATACAATCAGCACCACGGACAGTACTCAAGCGATGTGCAACAGCAATCGTTGTCCGTTGCAGCGCCTTTACCATCAGAGTCTCGTGCACCAGGGCTTCCAAATTCGCATCTAGCGCCGATGTAGCTTCGTCAAGAAGCAAGATCTTGGGATGGCGGAGCAAAGCTTGTGCTATAGCGAGCCGCTGGCGTTGTCCGCCGCTGAGCATGCTACCCGCCGTTCCAACTTTGGTTGCAAGCCCGTCTCTATCGTTATAGGTCAGCATAGATTCACTAAGTCAGGGGGCGAAGTGGAATCGCTGTCTTACGGAAGAGATGCGATGAAATCATGGATGCGAGCTTCTCGGCACGCATCTAGCATGGCGCGCTCAGAGACAAACTCATCGGGTAGGGCATAAGCCAGGTTCTCGGCGATTGTCCCCGAGTACAGCGTGGGCTGTTGGCCAACAAATGATATGCAAGAGCGATGGTGGTTCACGTCCACCTTTGCAATGTCTTGGCCGTCAATCTTGATGCAGCCGCTCGTCGGATCGTAGAATCTTTCGATCAGAGACAACAATGTGCTCTTGCCACATCCGCTTGGGCCCACGATAGCAATGAATGAACCTGGTGGGATTTCCAAGTCCAGATCATCCAAGATCTTTCTGGCCGGATCCGAAGGATAGCTGAAGCTGACTTTTTGGAACTGTATCGCACCAAGCTGTTTCTCGTTCAAGGGCTGTGGACTAGTGCTTATGCTACTGTTGATTCTGCTTTTGGAGCTATAGAGAGCGTGAAGGTCGTAGCTGGCGTACATGGCTTTGCTTGCATCTGGCGCAAAGGTGAAGATGGAACCAGCGAGCTGCGAGCCTGCAACAACAGCAGTGTAACAAATATAGAATTGGTAAACAGTGTATTCTTGTGCAGCGATCAATGCTCCACCATATCTGAACGCGACTGCCGTACAAAGATAGACAACGGAGTGCGATGCAGCATAAAGGGCAGATGCCGCCAGCATTGATGACAGAGACTGATCAGTTTTATCCCTGAGAAGGCTGTTGTACTGGGAAACCGAAACACTTTCAAGTCCTAGTATCGCAATGGTTTTGACGTCTCGGACAAGTTCATTTGCATAGGCAGCAGCATCCTTGCCGCTCTGTCGTGACTTTGCATCGAAAACGGCAAGTATCTGCACTCGAAACCATCCGCAGGCCACGACGAATGGCACCGTTCCCGTGCAGAGTAAAGCTAGCTTCCAAGCGTTTACGAAAGCGATTAGCACACCGACTAGGATAGTTGTAATGAAGGTAAGTATTCCGCCCATCGTTGGGCCGCCGAGATTGATGAGTTCCTCTGTTGCAGTATTGAGTAGATACGTCAGTGCTCCGGTGGAATGATTGTTGCCATCGAAGAAGGACATGTCTTGAGACAAGATAGCATCGAAAGTCCGAGCCTTGAGACGTTGAGCCAGTGCGATTGTGGAACGTCCGAAAGCGAAGCCAACGCCCAACCACGATATCATTGCCACGGCGGCCATCAACAGGTAGAGATTTGTATAGTATGAGATATCAGCTTCGAGTTTTGGAAACTTGGATTTGGGTAGTGCGAATGCCTCCCAGATCCTGCTCATGATAATTGACTGTCTATTCGATTCTTGAGCATCAGAGATGTGACAGCGACCTCAGATTGTAACTTGACTTACATGGGATAACTGAGACCTGCCACAGCAGCACTGAAAAGCCCAGTGAAGAGCAATTGTGACTCTGGCTTGTTAAGCCTATACAAAAATTTCAAGGTCTGTCCGATACTAAACCTGGCTTGTGCGACTTGAGATTCGAGATCGCGCTCGCTGCCGTCGCATACTGCGTGAGCCTTCTCGTCAGGCTCGCCCATGGAATCATCATATTGGCTAGTCTCCTTCTCGAGATTCTTGTCAAGCTTGTTGCTCGACATGTTATACTTTTGCTGCATATTCATCTTCGTACGTTCTTTCAATTCCATGTCGTGATAGATGCCACCATTCGCAAGGAGCTGATCTCGCGAACCCTGCTCAACAACTTTACCAGCAGAGAAGACAACAATGTTGTCGGCATTATGGATGGTAGACAAGCGATGAGCAATGACTATCGAGGTTCGATGACCCATAGCCTTATCAAGAGCTTTCTGCACCAGTTCCTCTGATCTGGAGTCCAGGGCTGATGTAGCTTCATCTAAGAGTAGGATCGCAGGGTTTCTGACGATGGCCCTTGCAATTGCGATGCGCTGACGCTGACCACCGGAAAGCCGAGCGCCGCTCTCGCCAACAATGCTCTGGTAACCATCAGGCAGAGCCATGATAAAGTCGTGAGCATACGCATCTTTGGCTGCTGATATTATCCGATCTGAAACCTCCTTTTCTGAGAGAACGTTTTGGGTATGGATGAAACCATAACGAATATTCTCGTATATGGTTGTGTTGAACAAGCTTGGTTCTTGGCTTACAAAGCCTACATTTCGACGTAGCCAGCCCAGATTGAGGGCAGCTATATCAATCTTATCAAGAGCTGGTTTTTGGAGTTAGCAAGTATTGGTCACACCAAGGAGTGGCTGACTTGCTGATATGTCCGATAGTAGGATCGTAGAATCTTTCAATCAAAGCCAACACGCTACTTTTGCCACTACCTGAGGCACCCACCAAGGCAGTCTTCTTTCCTGCTGGACATTTGAAACTGATTCGATCCAAGACATGAACATTTGCTCTGGACGGATACGTCAAGCTCACTTCACGAAATTCAATATCACCGATTATCTCTGCTGGTTGCAACCCATGCATCGATTTTGGGTCCTGTGACGAGGATTGGGATATTGTTTCAAGGACATCCTTGGCGCTGGACATGCTAGCAATCAGAGTCTGAGCCGATGGGCCTACTCTTGCGATTGCGAAAGCTCCAATAACGCCTGCATAAGCGGCTGTGGTAATGTCAAACACCGAAACTTCTTCGCGCGTAAGAAGTACTGAGCCAGCCCAAAAGACTAAAGCATATAACAGACAAGGCATAGCGTTGGACCAAACGATGAAAATGCTAATGGTATGACGACCATCAAGATCCGGTCTCGAAGCAGCCTGGAGGTGGTCCGAGAACTTCCGCTGCAGGACATTTCTCAGGCCATATGCATGTACATGTTTAGTGGATGCGATAGCTTCTTGAGCTAGACTAGATGCACTGTCATAAATTCTGGTTGCAGCCTTGTGGTTTTTCACGGACGTCCGTCCTGCTATTGTGCTACTTATAATCATAGCAGCGAAGAAGGGTAACGTGAGGGCAGCCAACTTCCAGTGCATTGTGAACGTGATGAAGAATGCGGTCGCAAAGATAGCGAATGCACTGAGAGCAACTGAAAGCTTGCTTGATATGCCTTCCTGAATGATTCCTAGGTCGGTCATGATGCGATTCGAAGCACGTCCAGGAGCAAGCTGATCGTGGTAACTCATGTCTTGTCGGAGAATGGCGTCGAGATAAGCACATCGAAGGGCAGTGGCGATGCGCTCACCGCAGTGGTAGAAACCAGCAGTTGATGCAAAGACAAGAGTAAATATGGTGAGAGAAAGATACACGTAGAGGTTGGTAGCCTGTAAGACCGTCGATTCCAGATCTGTTGTAGTCGTACTCCCAGCAGAGAAGTCGTTCAGACCACTTACTAGCCGGCCTTGTATCACCTTGTGAATTATTAGAATTGCAGCCCTCAGATAGACACAAGGGTTCTGATGTTTACGGAAATGAGTGGGTTCATGGCGCCAGCGAGCAAAGCACCACAGGCACTGCTGTAGAGAACAGCCTTGTCGAAGGTGGATGCGTATCCAAAGATCGTTCGAGGTTTATTGGGCAATGATTCCATGCGACATGGCCACGAAAGGCCCCAGTGTCGGCGCCAGAGCACACCAGGCATCATCGTAGCGTTCTGTACGTAAGTGAGGGGGACTGAACAGCACCAGGTGAAAGATTGAAGCGCTCAGAAGCTATGTCTGTACGAAGAGATGATGCCGCTGCGGTAATAAGACACCTGAGTGGCTTCAGATTCGTTGATGCAGACCACGGATTCTGCTGGGACCATCAGACTGCAATCAGGATTTGACTAGCACTATATAACACCTGCCTGAAGTGTGCTAGCATCAGCGATTGAAAGCTTCGTCGACTGAATAACAAAGCTAAGATAACGACTATCCGGGGAATAATGCATACGAAGCCTTAATTCGCCGTATCACTGTATGATCTCGTAACCTTAACTTATCTATCTGTTCCATGCAGGTCCACGTATGCAAAGTTCGCATATTCTGCTAGATCATTTGGTGAACTTTATACTGAACAAGCTTCGACGGTCAACAAACAAGCCTCATGTATGCGCAGTGACAGGCCTTGGCTCCTCTTGTAAGTACGACATAAGGCACAATCAAGGGTTTACTTTATACCGGCAGAGACTCGAATCAAGGGACTCAAGATCTTGAGAGTCACGTCGCTTCGACAAAGTCTATTGACCCCGGAGAAAGCCTACAAAATTTCACCCCGAATACGGTGTGTCACAGACTGCGCCTGTGTTTGTCTCCATTTCTGTCGGTCTTGTCTATCTCTTCGATTAACAGTGATTTTGTGTCTTACTCTGTGCACTTCATCAAGTGATGAAGAGACTCAACACCGTTTACGGAGATTCCCTCGAATATCTATTACCACAATCGAATACAGGATCTATGTATTGTTCACTCCAACATACGAACTTAGCACCAAGTCTTGGGTACTCAAAGAACGGTGTGATCTACTCCCTGCGACTCATTTTGTTTTAGCGACGTTTTGTATGTAGATCTATAATGAGCAGACTGTATCTTGCTACGCAAGATCAAAACTTTCCACTATTCTTCTGTTCCGTTCGCTCAAGACCTCCGCATCCTTGGCCGGCTCAATCGTCCCGAAGTACTTCGTTGACTTCTTGAATCAGCTTGTCCACGTCCTCTATGATCTGTTTCTCTCCATCGCACACCATCCTCTCGAGCTTGGGCAAGACAATCTTTGTCATTGAAATCTCGTCCTCCACCACAATCTCATCAATGGCCAGATGTTTGAGATTGAGTTGATCCCTCAAGAAGCAAAGGAAATCGACAGTCGTGTGGTGGTCAAAGACATATGTGCAGAGTTGATGAAGCTTCAGGTCTTTCAGAAAATCGCTGTGGCCGTATAGAAAACGTTCGAGCTCTTCGAGTTCGACATATGATCTATCGATGGAGATGGACTCTAGCTGACTTGCTTGGATGGCGTGCCAAATAGCTCCATACGTGTTTTCGTCAAAATCCATGAGAGTACAGTCGTCAAGCGGTCCTCCTAGACAGTGCTCCGATACCTCAAGACGCGTGAACTGCGAGAGAATTTTCAACTTTGCGAGGGGTCCTTGTTTCTGACGAACGTGATGTGAATATCCACATGCAGCCCGTCTTTTGAGCTCATTGGTGGCAGAAATTTCGAAAGCGCATAGTCTTCATCCCAAACCAGCTGGTTCAGATTGTTAGAATAATCGGAGAGACATAGCTCCAGCGCCGTGAGTGGATATCCACTTTCAGCTCTGGCACCCAGTACTGCCCACAGAGTCCTGGTTCCATCAGCCCAATGTGCGTGAAAGTCTTGATACGAAGCGTCGAAAGCGTATCCTCGAAGTCTTGCTTTTTGATGCTGGAAGTCATCATAGATGCCTAAAGCGACCCGAGTGTTGTGGCATTTCTTGAGATTCTCCAGTACGACGGTCAACATCTTGATGTGGTGATCTTCGTCAAGGAATGCTCTGTGCATCGCTTCCTTCAGATCGTATTGGACGGCACGGTCGTTGTACTTGTCATGATTGACATCGCTTTTGCCCATCCGATAAGTACCGAAGGTGAGGCACTCAAGATGGCGTCCGAAAACTGGGTGTGCCGTGATATCGATCAATGCTTTCATGCTCTGATAAGTGAAAAGAAATCGTCGACAAGAGAAGAACGTGCTTGCGAATGGCTCGGTGGCAATCTGGTACATGAGTTTGGAAGCTGAACGCAAGTTCTTTAAGTCGGTAGGATGACATTCGGACACGATCATGTTGAGGACCTCATTGGGGAGGGTAAGATCGCGGGTCGGCCTGGTTGCTGAGACAGTGTTGGCGGTGTGCTCAATGCGCAGATCTGCGGCCGTTGCCATTCTGTATAGAGGGATGCAAAGATGACTGATGGGCGACTCGAAGTGCTCGAGGGCAAGGTTGATTATCTGTGTCGCGGAGGCGCAAGAGAAAGAAGTAGGTAAGTAGCTCAAGTGAACAAGAGCAGAGAAGAGCGGTGGTAAGAGCGAGACGGTCGCGTTCTTGAAGGAAGTAGTGAAGATGCCAAGTGAAAGGACGTTTCGAAAGAGACTGATCAGACTTGGATAAAGACAGAGTGCTGAAACAATTGTCTCGATCGACGCTGGAGATGAGTGAAAGAGAGAGCACTGAAATCACGACAACCTCTCGTTCAGCAGCGACGACTTCTGAATCTGGCGCAAGTCAAGAGAAGAAAGCCCGCAAAGAGTTGTTGGCCGAGTATACGCTGTAACAACAGCGAGTTGCGACTTCTTCACTTCTTTCCTGGTACTCCGTATAGCAGCGAGCAAGGATTTACACTACAAAAAGGCGCAACGGTCTTCGAAATCAGATGCGTGTCCACAGAGATCTAGTGAGCAGTCGCTTTTCAGTGGTCGCTGCTCTGTTTCCTGTTAGTATTGTGCATTTTTATAGTCATGTTGTACACACTTTACTGTAGCATACGAGAAGGCAGGACCGAGTGAGCAGAATGACAGACCCAAGTCTTCTCACCCATCATACGATTCAAGAAACGGCAGGAACAACACAACACAATCACTCACGAGGCACCTCCCGAAGCAAGAGGGCTTAGTGGAAAACCGTTCTATTCTCCTATGAGAAGGAATCCGAAACTCATGAACTACGAAAATCATAAAACAAGACATGACCCAGCTATCCCGTCTTTGATGCAACCATGTCGTAAACCTCGAAAAAAAAACATGTCCGAAATTGCTCCATCCATGCAAGATCCTTGAGATACAAAGAAATAACGCACTTAGAGTTTGGCGCCTGAATCCTCAAATTCGACCAAGTCCTTGACAGGTCTCATGGCCTCCGAAAGAGGCATGCGAGCCTTGAAGCTTCTGACGTCTTCAATCCTGATGGGAGTGCCGACTTGTTGCATCTGTTCGTCGACTCTGCGCTCGGAGCTTGTAGCACTGGCAGTCTCGTCCTTGACACCTTCTCCGGTCTTCTCCGACAACTTGCTACTGTCGGCATCAGCTGACGTCGCTTGAGCGAGCAGATGAGTAGAGATCTTTGCGCGTGTCTTGGAAGCAGGGTCAATGTGTGTGTTGAAGAAGTCGATCATATCTTGCTTGGTAATGGGTTCAATGTGCTCGACGTCACGGTAAACTATAACAAGGTTAGTAAATTTGTTCAGAGGTATGTAGATAACATGACTTACCAAGCTCAAAGTCAAAGGCCTCGCTGGTAACGTGGTGCCAGAAACGACCGCTCTCTTGGTTGAGATTCTTCATCTTTTCCAAACGTTTGTTGATCAGAGCTGTTTTGTGTGACTCGAACTCTTCATCATTCATCTTGTTCTTGAGGTTGTCACCAAATGTGTTCAAGAAGACATCAATGCGCTTCTCGAGGTATTCGGGCGACCTCTCAGACTGGATCAATACACGCCAACCGGAGATGGCAGTAAGCATGAGCGGCATGGACTGCACAACATAGCCGAGCTGCTCTTTCGATCGAAGAGTGTCAAAGCAGCCTTCGTCTGACATTTGTGCGAAAAGAAGAAGCTTGGCACGGTTCGAACGATCAGTCAGGAGACCGGTGAAGAGTTGGTAGTCGATACAGTGGTTGACGTTCTGCGGATCCTTGAGTGTGCGCTCATAGACGAAGTTGCTGCCTTGAGGAGGAACAATAGAGCGACGGAGAGGCCATTGACCAGCAGGAAGAGTCTTGGGCTTCATGATAGACTCAACCAGATCAGTCATCTTGAGTGCATCTTCGCGGTAAAGGTTGCCGTGAGCGAGGACTTCGATGTGCATCTGGTTCAAAATTTGAGGGAAGAAGTTGCGAACATCGTCAGCAGTGACTTGGTCGAGCTCCTCCAGCAGTTGGTCAACGATGAAACCCTTTTCGGCCACTAGCCATCTGCTGTAGGTGCTGATCTGGTGGAAAGGTTGTTGATATCCAAAGTTGCGCCAGCCTCGAAGAGTGCGATCTTTGATGATGTCGAAACGGTCCTTCTTGATCTCGAGATCGCGCATAGCAACCAAGACCTTTTCGAGAAGAACAGCCATCTTGTCGTTGTAACCACTGACAGTCACGTCAAAGCCTTGAGCGTGGTTCTGAAGATCATACTCGAGGCCAGCGAGCTCTGCGTCGTAAGAGTATTCAGTCAAAGAGTCTTCAATCAAATCCTTGTACAGTTGGGTAGTGACTGCGGTGAGAGCAGACATGCTGACCAGGGGTGATCTGAAGAAAATCTTGACGTTCGCCTTGGGTGCCCAGAACTGGTCGTCTTTCTTCCACCATGTGCGAACATTGACATCGTTACGAATAAGCTTTGGTGCAACAGCAGGCTTCTCGACCTCCTTGACTTCTACATCAAGACGAGACGGCACAAATTCGTTCTTAGCAGGCATATGCAACTCAGATGGACGCTGGGATGAAGTGGCTTTGCTGGCAGCCTCCAACTCCTTCATAAACTCTGCGGGCATCTTCTCGTACTTGTATTCAGTACCGTACCACTGCTCCTTCTGGTCCCAATTTCCGGGGTATTCTTGAGAGACAAGAGTGATACGGAAGTTGTCGGGACGGAGGTAGTCAATACCGCGCTGAATAGCGTTCGAGTCGAACTTCCAGATCAGAGACTGAGCGCTGAGCAACTTGTCACGAGGGAAGGACTTTTGCATGACGCCACTCAAGGCGCTGACAGTACGACTGGCAGGAATCTTTTGGCGGAAACGGAAGTCAACCTCTGCAAGCTTGGCCATCTCGTCAACGATCCATTCCTGTGGTGGATGCTCCTTGACCATGGCGAGATATTGGAAGACAGCCTTGACAACCTGTTGGTAATTCTTGAGACCGTCCTCGGTAAGTCGAATGGAGATTGAGAAATGCGAGGTACCAGGACAGATGTTCATGGGGCCAGCACCGAGACCATTAGCCCAGCCCTTTGCCTTGATGTAAGCGAGAATAGAGCCAGGGCCTTCGTGACCAATAAGGTGGCTGAGGTACTTGGCTGGCTGAGACTCCCAAAGATCCTCCTCGTCGGCATAAACGAAGTGCATATCGAGCAGGCGCATGTCCATGACGGGCTTGACAAAGATCTGGGTGCCCAGCTCGGCCTCTGTCATGGCGGGTATACCATCCCAGCGCAACTTGGGCAAGTTCTGGTTGGGGACATCTGAGAAGAGTTCGGTGACCCAAGATTCCAGCTCGTCCAGCTGCTCACGACCAAGAACAGCAAGCTTCATGCGGTTGGCAGAGTAGTTTGCGCGGTAGAAGTTGATGAACTCGTCGCGAATCTTGACGCCACGAGCAATGGGATCATCGTGCAAGACCTTGTAGTTGCCGGTCGAGAACTTGTTGAAGGGGTGCTTCTTGTTGGACAGACTCTTGTTCAGTTGGTGTAGACGCCAGTTGTCTGCCTGCAGGTTCTTCTTGTTCTCCGAGTCGACGGCACGCAACTCGCGATCCAGCGTGTCTTCAAGGAATAGCGGGTGGATAAAGAATTGGGCGAAGCGATCGAGGGCGCCGTAGAGCGGGGCTTGCGACTTCTCAATGGGGAGGGATTCGGCGCTGCTCAGCGACGACTGCTGGCTGGTGGCGGTGGACGAGGCCGAGAGCTCAAAGTAGTAATTCGTGTCGCATGAGGCGGTAAAGGCATTTGAGTAACCGCCGTATCGTTGCAGGTACTGGTTGTATTCGTTCTCGACGGGAAACTGCAGTCACAAAGAGTCAGCCCAGCGCGCACCATGTCGCCACGACTTGACGTGCCTTTTCAGTTCCCATGAATAGCAGGTGCTCGACGGCGTGAGCCATACCGGGCATGTCGTCGGCATCGCTGAAACTGCCAATGTTGACATCCATAGCCGCGCTCGCCTTGTCCGTGTCGGGATCATGAATCAGTAGCGCCTCCAGGTCGTTCGCGAGTCGCACGACTCGGTATGTGCGGTTGTCCAGCAGTGGCTTCTCCATGCCGTCGGTCAAAACACTGGCTCTTGAGGATGCGGATCGCTGAGGAAGTGACATGTTGGCCGCGCTGCTTCCGACCATGGCGCCTTGTTGGAACAGGAGGAATGAGGGGCTGCGCGAGTGTTGGCGATGATGACGCTGAGACAAGAGAGGCGTGTGGTAAAAGTGTCTCGTCTGCTTGTTCGCGAGAGTTGGTAGTGATATGGAGAGTGGTCTTACTCTTGTCCAAGACTGCACATGCTCAGCGCAAGCGAAACGTTGGAGGCGAAGTGCTGTAGCATTCTTCGCCAACTCCTGGCACAATAGCATCCGCCCAAGACCCACTCTGTCACAGCCAAGGGGCAGATATTGTATCTAGACACAACAAAGACGCTGGGTCTGTATAGTCTTGATCGTCTTTCAAAGGCTTTTTCGCTCGTACTGTATCTACACAGGCGACACGACTTTCTGCCACTCTATCAGCATCCATATCAACCGTTCCCCCCATTCGTCATTGAATCGCGCATCGGGATCCACCGCCTCCGCATATTATCAGCCCGCCCTGCTTTCAATCTGCACAGTCAAAGCTTAATTTTTATGCAATGTCCATCAATCCATTCTCCATGTCCCTCTTCGAATATCTCTACTTCATTCGTGGCTTTCATCAACACGGCTTCAATCTCTGCTCCTGTATCCTTCACTGTGTCCTGGCTTCTGCCAAAGAAACCGAATGCTTGCTCGTCAATTGTCCGATCAAGCAATCTGCTTTCTCCAATCCGGCCTCGTTGGCCTAATACCTGACCATGTACATCACATTCATGTACCTGGTCTTCCTGTAAACATCCGGTATTCCATGCAATGCTGTCTGCATCAATCACCCAGCACGCCCGCTCATCTTTCGCCTATCGAATATTCAAGCTCTCATACTTGAGCCATGCGTTGCGAGCCTTGTTGACATGATCCAAGCCAAGCTGATCGCCCTCTTGGTAGCTTTCTGAGAGTATGTCGTCTGCAATCACCGTCAGCCAGAGATTCTATGTCGATAGTTGACCTTCGAACTTACCATCTTCAAGAGGCTTTGGTCGAGAGTAGCTGCCATGAGGGACGACTGAAAACTTGATCTTCTCAAATTGCTTGCCCTTGATACCTGTGCGCTTCGACAGTCTTTCCTTGGTATCCTTGAATATTTCACCCTGTCGTAGCTTGTCAGTTTCTGGTTTCTCGTGCCGTTTTGTTTGTGCAATCACTTACTTGCTTGACGAGGAAGATGAATGGAATGCCATGAGGCTTGGCGGGCTCTTTGTCGTAGTGGAAACATCCAATAAGAGGTGGAGTTCCATCCTTAGAGGCCTCTCGTTCTTCCTCTGGTAGACGCTCTGCATAAACCTGCATGAACTCGTTCAATGTAGAGACGGGCGTGTGGCTTTCAAGGATCTTATACACTTTGCCGGAGTGAGCCTCGTAGAAGCGAATTTGCTCAATGAGCTCATCTGGTAGCTTGGCCTTCCTCTGGAATACTGGCAGAACATCTTCGAAGGTGCCGACCTTGGGCACAAGGCAGTCGAATGTCTCTTCCTTGGTTACTCCTTCGGGCAACCAAGTTACCTTGACAGTCTTGCGCTGTTCCAAGTCTGTCAGGCTCATCTCCAGGACTTCATAGTACAGCGTGTCGGGAGACTGGTTTGTGTAACCATAGCCACCGCCATATCCACCGGTACCAACGCCAGAAAGGATGGTGTGCACTGTCGTTGTAGGTGTGCGTTTTACAGGCCCTCTAGGCTTGCCGCTTTGAGCGTTGACGGTGGTGAAGCGTAAATGGGTAGAGTCAATGTTCGTCTTCGAGATTGTCGACAAATGTTGTGCTGTCTTTGTTGCCAGTGTGTCGTAGCTGTCCTTTCTTGAGAGGTACATCTCAAACTCGTCTGCTCCCTGTTCAAGAGGGACACTCTGCGGTGCTCCAGGACGCGGTAGGAAGAATACGCGGATACGGTTTAGAAGGTAGTCGTAGAAGGAGTTTGCATCGATGTAAGCAGAGGGGTATTTCTGTTGGAATGCTTGAACCTCTTCCACAGGTGTGACCTTCTGGAAGCAGACAATGTCACCATCCTGAATTTCGGATTGTCCTAGGGTCTGCTTGGGCTTCATGACATCGATGAAGTTCTGCTTGATCTCCTCGAAGAGCTTGAGCGACGTGCCTGCTTCCCAACCCATGAGCTTCAGAATCGGCTCTGCAAGATCCTGCACCTTTTGGCTTTGAAGCATGTATGTGTGGCCAACGCCCTTCAGTGTCTGGGTCTCAATGTCAAAGTGCTTGAGGAAAATAATGATAGGCTTTGCCTCCTGTGCTGCAGGAGCAGAAGGTGCTGTGGCCTCGCTATCCCAGATCGGCTTGCCGTCCTCACCACGAGTGGTCTGTTCGATGAAAAGACGGAACGATGCTGCTCTTGTTGGGAATTTGGCGTTGGCTTCCTCGAGTGTCATTGTTGAATAATTGAGAGGATGGTCAGGTCTGACAGTGCCGTTCTGGCGGTTGACCATGACCCAAGGGCGAATGAGATCAGCGTCAGTACCGATATCCTGTGCGACCAGCTCGTTGAACTCTGATAATGTCATTGCTTTCTTACAACGCATGACTTTGGGAGCAACGGCCTCCTCCTGATCCGTTGACTTCCAATCGACCAGATCAAAGCCTTGGTAGGAGCGGAAATTGCTTTCTGTAGCAATTTGAACGTTCATGTACAAGTGGGCCTCTTCGCGCTCCTTTCTCTTGCGTTCGAGTGCAGCACGCTCTTCGGCGAGACGGCTGGGTAGATGGGCTGGTGGTTGGATGCTGTCGCTGTCTCCAAGAATCTGATCAATGCGGCTTTCGCGAATGTAGACAAGCATGTAAGCGCTCATGGAACGTTTGGTCGACCATTGGCGAGTAAAGGGGTTCTGCATCTTTGTGGCGCCATTAGGACCAGTGGGAGCGTAGTCACCACCAAAGTTCTCGTCCATGGCTTCTCGGGGAGTGGCACGAGTGACGCGGTCGTCATCGAACTTGAAGAATGGGCTATCCTTGGTAGGCTTGATGAAAGCGTAGTAATGGCCAGCGTTCATGTCACCGCTGTGGACAAGTACACCATGAAGACGGTAGATGTATGGCTCAGAGCGATCGGCTGTCTCGGACAAATATGGTGAAGCATCCCAGATCTCGGGAAACTCGTATCGATCGTTGACCTTGACCATGGCGTCTCTAACAAAGTCGTACTCGAATCGCTTGAGTTGGAGGTGCAGAACCTGAGGGAAGCTCTCGAAAATGACACCCTTCTTTGCGTCTTGCAAGCCATATCCTTCGGCAGCGTACTTGTTGTCGCCTTCAAGAGTCTCGACCTGAATGTAATCGCGGAAACTGTCATCAAGCGTCTTGCAGCCACTGACGTTGAGTTGCAAGTCCCAGAAGTCTTCGACACGAGAACTCTCGTAGTCGACGTTGATGCAGCGGAGATATGTCTTCATCTTTCCAACGAACATCTCGGCCAGCACATTTGCAGCCTCAGTGCCTTTCATCTTCTCTTCCAACTTGTCCATCAAGATGCGAGAAAGTTCCTGGACGTCCTGTTGCTCAAAGACCTGGCGAGATTCCCATCCGAATGATTGAGTAAGTTCCATAGTCGATACAGCAGCGGGGTCGGTCTGTAGCTTGTAGAAGAGTCGTTGCAAGGCCCAAGCGCTGCTGTTTCGTGCGTCTGTCTCGGACTCGGTAGGTATTTGGTACACAGCCTGAGCGATTCATGTCAGCGAATGAGTTCACACGTTGATTCGAATTGACGTACTTTGCGGAAAGCATTGGTAAAGAAGAGAGATTGGAGCAAAGAGTTGAGATAGCAAGTTGCGCCCTGGTTGCGAAGACCGACCATGCCAGTCTCTTTCTTGGAATCATAGCTAAATCAAACAGTCAGCAGGCTGGTCAAACATGGAGAGTACAAGATTTGGGCTTCGAAGATCGTGCCGTTGGAATAGAGAGTAGGGGAAGTGGTCTTTCAGCCAATGGTGGAGATCATTGAGAGATCGTGATGATAAGCAAGTCGCTGGAGAATGGAAAGTGCAGGAGTGCATTTGACGTCCCCTGCCACAGCTGCATGCTGCGACAAATGGCACAAAAGACTGAACGATACCCGTGATCGAACAAACGAAACAGTGTGCAATGACAAGGCTGATAGTAGGAAGTCCGACTTGACTCACTTGACAAAGTTGTGCCAGAGAACACCAGTTGGGTCTTTCAGCACTCTGACGTAGGCAGTCAATTTGGCAGAATCATTCTCTACCAGAGGGCGGTCCTTGTCGTCGAAGCGGGTAGCAAACACTCTGTTCTTTTCTGCGAAACGTGTGAAGCCCCAATCTCCCTCCTCTTGATTGAAGCGGTGTTGAGCCTCATGGTGTAGATAGATGGTCGGATCGTTCGGGTTCCACAGGACAAGCATGAAGCGAGCACATGCATACCAATCTGCCGGGGGCTTGTCCTCTTCGCCGTAGCCCTGTTCGAGGTAGAAACTGACCGACTCGTTTGCATTATTACCAGCTGGAAAGAAGAGAACTTTCCAAGGGTGGTTGCCAGCGTGGAAGGTTGGACTGTGGTGTCTGCGTGGCAGCGTGCGCCAATCTTTGATGTCCCATGTGTAAGTTGTTTCGGATTCGATTTCGAGGTCGGGGTCTTCGGGCATGAAGCGGTTGCGCATCGCAGCAAAGTCGTCGGCGCGAGGCTCTTGGACCGCGACTTCCTCCATCGAGTCGTCTTCGGGTGAGATTATGGCTACATCTTGTTGCTTCTCGTCGTAGTCTGAGTCGACCAGCATATCATGGCCGAGCTGGGGTCGGAGTGTCAGTGGTCTGTGATTGAAGGTCGAGTGCCTGCGTGAAGGTGGTGACGACATGGTGGAGGTGATCAGCGAGGCGAGCTGCTGTTATACAACAGTTGCAAGCTGTGCCAGCTGTGGGAAGGATTGGAGCGAACAGCAATGGTGGAGGGTGCGTAATTGTGAATTCAAGTGCACGGGCTAGATTGGGAACTCACATCCATCTTGTGTCAAAGCAGCTGGACAAGGGAAGGTGCGATGCAGGCTGAATAGGAATGTGCGTGTTTGACGATGTCCAGGTACTGCCGCTGCTGCTGGACTTGTCACGCCTGCGGATGGATGGCAACCAGCGGGATACGGATCCGGAGAGCTGTCGGCTAGGCGATGCTCTGTAACTCTAGAATGCGGCTCTGTCTGCGCCTATGAATATACCAGCACAATCTCTCGCCTTCGGTAGGTGGTGGAGTTATTGTTCGGCAGGCCGGAAAGAACGAGTAGCAAGATCAAAGCACGCGCCAAGCCCACGTCACTCACAGGTCCAAGGTGCAGTTTGCTCGTGGGGCAAAGTCAGCCTCACAATGTTCGAAGAGCTGAATGAGCTGCTCGTCTTGTCACAGGCGGTCCGCTTTTTCAACTGTTTCCGCGATCATCTGTGCCGCTTCTTCCTGACCACAACCACACTTCCTCAAGTGATCTTGTTCTTCAGGTAGGCCTTTCGAGTAGTCTGCAAGTGACTGTTCATCGCTGTTCACTATCTCTCACATTCCGGCGCATTCTAGTAGCTCAGAAGACTCATCAATTGAGTTGTTGCTTGCAATTGGTCCGCTCGCTTCAACACGACCGACTGACATTCAACCCTGCCACTTCTTCATTCTCTTATTGACTCACAGCAAAGATCTATCATTTCTCTATCTTTCTTGACTATAATTCCGCCCATGGCTTGAAATTGTTGCTTTCTTTCCATCTCACAACCCTCTTGATACTTTGCCTGCAAAATCATGGGTGGCCGAACTTTTCCTGACCTTCATGTCCCTCGTATGAACCGCCAGGTCTACGAAAAGGTCAAACAAACTGCCATGAAGATCTTGTCGAAACGGTTTGTCAACACCACCACCATACCCGAGGCTCCTGAAAAACTGGATTTTGGTGATGTCGACTTCGTCATCGAATTATCACCGTCTACGCCGTTGCCCCTTCAGCAAGTGGCTCTCGATCTGGGAGCAAAAACCGTCAAAAATAACCATCCAACCTACTCTTTTGCTGTCCCTCATGAGAACACGGATGCAGGAGTCCAAGCTTTCGCCCAAGTCGATATTCAGGTCTGCCCCCCAGGTGATCTCGCGTGGACAACATTCCTGCATGGCTATGGCGACCTTGGCTCTATACTCGGTACCTTCAACCACGGGAATGGCTTTACGTCTAAGAACGACGGATTCTTTGTCCGCATCAAAGAACAAGAGGCACAGAATTGGTCTGCAAGCCAGGTCTTCTTGAGCAAGAACCCAGACTTGGTCATGGATTTTCTGGGCCTCGACAAGCACAAATTTTACCGCGGCTTTGAGTCGGAACGCCAACTCTTTGATTGGGCCGTGAGCTCCAGACTCTTCAATCGCAAGTTGATTGAGAAGAGAAGAGACAATTCTGAAATGCGAAGTCGAATGGAGAAACGTCCAATGTTCCGCCGCTTCATGTCTCAATACCTGCCGTCTATGCCAGATGTCGTTGCTGGCCCTCTCGAGACGCGAGACGCTCATACCGACGCCGCCTTGGTGTTCTTCAACAAAGCAGATGACTTCAACAGTCGTCGCGCCAAGGTACTCATTGGAAACGCAGAAGACCATGCATGGTACATAATCAAGACTACAGTACTCACACCACTCGCCAAGCTAGAGGCGAAGAGATTAAATGAGGTTGTGAGAGCCCTCAAAAGGTTCGTTGGCTTCAAGGGTGGTGAGCCGTACATTTGCGACGAGCCAGAGATGGATGCTGAGTGTCAAGCTCGTTTCGCGTTTTACATTACTCAAGCAGATGAGGTGATGCCTAAGTTGCGTGACTGGGTTCTTCGAAACTGGGAAGAGGTCAAGAGACGGGAAAGACAGAGAGCCAAAGGTAGTAGAAGAGCAGAGGCTCAGAAAGGATGAACGATACTGCGTCATTCAGGCTCGCTAAGCTCATCGTGCATCCGAGCAGGTTTCGAGAAGGCTGAAATTAACCAACATGATGACGACTTCATGCTCCTGGACACTCTTCCCTTGCAACAAAAATGAAGAGCAAACTTGTCCGGGGTACGCACTTTTCCTCATTCGATGGTGTTCAGTAGAGGATCAGTTCGTCATAGCTTAGGTTGACTCCGCGTTTTGATCGGCGGCATACAGTTCAGACATGCGACTGGGGCTCTTGAAAGATTGGGAAAGGCCTGCTATATCGCCAGCACGAAACACCAAAAGCATTGATTATGTAGCTACCAAGAAGGCACCAGCAACGCCGTTTCATTCGTCATTTTATTGAGCGCTGTATAACGTTTTGACTCTGTATAGACTTCTTGGCACTCGTAAAACATCCTTCCAAAATCTGGAGAGAGCGGAGCAGTTCGTGCGTTTCGAGATAAGATTCGCTGTCGCTTGGCCTAGTGCGGTCTCGACGCGGAAAAGGAAGAACCGCTGTCCAAAGAAAACCTCATGTTTCTTTCTGAACCTCGGTTTGCGAGCGCGATCACGGCGGGTCAAAAGCTTGCTGCGGCAATTGACTCGAACGGGAAAGCTCTGTCGCACCGTCTTCCAACCTTCCCAATCCTCTTTAACCCGTCGAACTGCGCATTTGCAGGTCAACCTTCTTCTCATTTCTTGTCGCTGTGAAAACTCATCCAAGCCTTGGTAGACTTGGCGAGTCGGTCCAGGTCAATTTCTTTGATAAGGTCAACACTCCCGTCTGCAGTATTGTTCGACTTTGTCTCATGGAGTTTGTGCCCGAGTTTTTCTGCCTGCTTCTCAAACAAATCCATTAAACGTCGCAAATATTTGGAGCCTTATAACAAGCCACACGCCACCACCAGTAACACACAGACGTCCTGCAAAAGAATTGACGGGAATAAGTCCGGTCCCTAGCTGACGGTATGAGGTCCTCCTTGTCACACGACGCGATCCATTCGTCCAGCGTCGAAGCTTCTGGCAGTGGTGATGCTGTCAAGTTCCGCCGTTCGTCAAAGACAGGCGTCGGGGAGACCTACAACGAGACCATCAGCCTGGGTGGGTATGGAGAGGAGTCTGCTGGATCCGTGGACTCAGTTTCTCTGGCCAAGGATGGGACCCATCGTCGTCTGAAATCTCGTCACATTCAACTCATCGGTATCGGAGGTACCATTGGTACTGCGCTTTACGTCTCCATTGGAAACGGCCTTCTCAATGGTGGTCCTGCTAGTCTTTTCATGGCTTTCAGCATATGGTAAGTCATATCAAGCAAGCCACAGCAGAATTATGATGGAGCTGCGACTTCTGCTCTTCAACAACGACCTCTTCGTCGAAGAGTCAAGAGAATAAACAATCAAGAACCAATTTAATACGGATTACAGGTGCTCTTTTATTCTTGCTGTCACCATCAGTACGTGCCTTTTCCTTCATGTATTCTTAGTGTATAATCCTGTCCCATCACAAAGCCCAAAGCAACATCGATCAGCCCACTGCGCCAGTCAAACCACCATCTGCCAATTTACTGACCCGGTATGCTAGGCACCGCCGAAATGGTCACCTACCTTCCTATCTCATCTCCCTTCATTAGATTCGCCAGTCGCTACATGGATGAAGCTATGGGCTTTGCAGCGGGCTGGAACTTCTTTGTATTCGAAGCAATCTTGGTAAGATACTCAGGGACGAAACTTCTTTTGCTGGTTCTGATGCGAATCAGGTTCCTTTCGAGGTTACTGCTTGTAACGTTGTGATCCACTACTGGAGTGATGTTGTGCCAGCTGGTGGCATTATTGCTATTGTTATTGTTCTTTATGCGTGAGTACTTCGTTCGTCACAATGCAGCAGATTACTGACATCTTGGCAGCTTGATCAACGTCCTCACTGTCGAGTGGTATGGCGAGACCGAATTTTGGGCAGCTCTCGGCAAGGTCTTGCTTATTGTTGGTAAGCATATACAATCCTAGTTGTTGACCAATCTAGTTTTGACATCTTTCAGGCCTCATCATCTTCACCTTCATTGTCATGTTGGGCGGCAATCCACTTGGCGAGAGATTTGGCTTTAGATATTGGAACAATCCTGTAGGTACATGTTTTCAAAATAGCAAGCATGTGCTAACCTCTGTGTTAGGGGGCCTTCGCACCTCTTTACTATGGTGGCAATCTTGGTTACTTCCTCGGCTTCCTCCAATGCCTCATTCAGGCTTCCTTCACCATTGCTGGACCGGATTATGTTAGTATGGCAGCTGGCGAGGCCGAAAACCCACGTGTTGTCATGCCCAAGGCATTCAAAGCTGTCTTCTACCGTCTGACCGCTTTCTTTATGCTCGGCTCTCTCTGCGTCGGCATCTTGGTTCCATACAACGACAAGGAACTTATCGCCGCCACTACCGCCGGTCTTCCAGGTGCAGCAGCCTCACCTTACGTTGTCGCTATGGACCGTCTTCGCATCAAGGTCCTTCCTGATATCGTCAATGCTATGGTTTTGGCAAGCGCCTTTTCAGCTGGCAACAGTTACGTCTATTGCGCATCTCGCTCCCTCTACGGCCTCGCTCTTGAAGGCAAGGCACCCAAGTTCCTCACACGCACCACACGCCGAGGTGTTCCGATCTATTGCACTCTCGTCGTATTATGCATCGCTCTTCTTGCCTTCCTTCAGGTTAGCGAGAACGCCGCAACCGTGCTCAAGTGGTTCATCAACCTTGTCACTGCATCCCAACTCATCAATTATGCAGTCATGTGCATGACGTTCATCTTCTGGAAGCGCGCTTGCGATGCACAAGGATTTGACCGTAACAGCCTTCCCTTCAAGGGATGGGGTCAGCCTTATCTCGCATGGTATGGTTTCGTCGGCTGCGTCGTCATGGCTCTGATTGGAGGGTACACTGTCTTCTTGCCTGGTCAGTGGGATGTCCCGACTTTCATCTTTAGTTACTTCATGATTGGACTGTTCCCTGTCCTGTTCGTGGGATGGAAGCTGCTCAAGAAGACGAAGTGGACGCCTGCGGTGGATGTGGATCTCAGAGGTGAAGTGGAGGAGATTGAGGAGTACCAGGCCACGTTCGTGCCTTCCTCGTCAAACAAGTGAGTAATCGTTCTTCTTCGAAAGACCACTGGCTAACATCGGTGTTGCAGCTCTCCCTTCGAGAAGGTCTTGAGCAAGATTTTCGGCTGATGGAGTTGGTGAAGTAGTAGTATATCTGATCTCAGTCAGAAAATGTCGAAGTTATGGACGATTTTTTCTTTTCGACTACTTTCATTTTAGTCCTCGATTGATATAGCTGGGTTGCGCTGGTGACGTCAGCTTTTGCATTGATCAATGTTTACTCGATTCAATAATTGCATACTGGACGCTGCTAAGTGATATGTGCTGCTCTATACCATGTCACGAGCTGTTCATCGAGCTGCTAGTCATAAGTCGACTCTGTATCGACAGTGATGGCTACGACGTTGTCCTAAAACAAGCAAGTCAACCTCGTTGAAGTGTGTCACCCTGTTCCGCAACTTTCAGCATCATGTAACCAACGATCAGCTCTTTAAATCTTTCTTTTCTCCCTGTGGAAGCATCTAGACATCTTCTAGAATTGACTGTGCAGTCTGGAGTTCCGTCGTCTGCGATATTGACGTCGATGGCCAACATTTTCACAATCTCTTGGAGGTGAGTGAAACTCAAATGGCATCACGGTTGCCATTTCGAAAAAAACACATGATCAAACACATTTTGTGGCATACCAGCTCAATAACGCGCAAATCTGATTTGAGATCTGGTCTAGCCCATAGATTATTATGACAAGATTTGTACCAAAGGCTCAGAAGAAGAGAAAATCCACTGTGCTGCTAGTAATGTCGTCGTCGATGGAAAAAATGCTTGTATAGGGTACGACCCTGATCTAGCTTGGCAGACCCTTGCTGAATCCACGGCCAGCCACCTCGAACATCAAGACCAACCACTCCAACGCGTCGCGCCGCCGCGTCGGAGAAGGTCA
Source organism: Aureobasidium melanogenum CBS 110374 (assembly GCF_000721775.1). Classification (NCBI taxonomy): domain Eukaryota; kingdom Fungi; phylum Ascomycota; class Dothideomycetes; order Dothideales; family Saccotheciaceae; genus Aureobasidium; species Aureobasidium melanogenum. Next base: position 187,967 of record NW_024470083.1, on the reverse strand, counting down.
AAGAGGAACGCGGTCATGGAAGCTGGCTCTGTCTGTCTGTCTTCCACGCGGATGATCCAACCCCACCATTGTAATTCGTCGCTGTTGTGATGACGATCGAAGGATTCAGGGCCCACAGAAGCTCTGACTTGAAACAACCATTCTTGCACCTCAGCGCTTCATCCTTCCAGCTACTTGAAGACGCTGTGGTTTCCATCAATGTCACTGGCGCTTCCATGAGTACCCACCACGCTGCGGGTTTCGGCCGTAGGATTGATGAAGCTCTGACTCGACGTCCTGGACGCTGAACGTCGCTATTGATTTTCGCAGGCAGCACGTCGCAATGTGCAGCGTGCAGTTCTATCATCAACGTCCAGACCTCTTCCGCAGATGACTTGACAACCTCTTGACACGGCAGTTCCAGTATGAGCTGCATAATGATGGCAAGATCCACCAGCATACAGGTGAGGAGGAGCTGTCAATTGAGACGCCTTGGTGTAATTCTTGGTACCAAGACCGGGTAATTGATCAAGTCTGGGCACGGACAACAACATCCTATTCCACGACCCACCACTGATCACTTTGTTCTCCTTGACCTTGCCAATTCTTCTTCCCCTTCTTTCAATTCATCTGTGCTATCTCTGGACTCCAGTGTCATATATTGGTCTTTCAACATGTCGCTGAGAGTGGCTCTTGTAGCATTGGCTACGATTGCAAACCCAGTGCATGCTCAAGATGACACTACTAGAGCGCCATGCTCACAGCTTAGTGCTCTCTCGACAAACAATGCCACATTCTTCCCTGCCAACCTCGCGCTTTCTTGTTTGCGCTCCGTACCGCTAGCAAAACAAGACGATCTACTTCAACTCAAGGGCCTACGAACATTTCTTGAATTCCAAAGTGATCTGGAATATCTCGCGGATCCCACTATTGGCCGTATCTATCCTGGTGTTGACCTCCTAGCTGGTTTGGATAAGCTCACTTCGATGCTTCAGGACGACATCTACGACAATGAGTACGACTTTCAGTTGGATATCTTCAAGCTCTTCTCGTCTGCTTACGATGGCCATCTATCGTATACTCCTGATATCGTAGACGTTTTTGCTTTTGCCAGGTTGCAAAATGAGAAGCTGAACGATGAGGGAATACCTGCCTACTTCTCTCTAATCTCAGTAAGTCCGGGATAGATCCTCCCCGTGTTCTGATGTGACTTCCACCGTACTCTGCTTGTGGCGACGAGAGAAAGATACACTCTAAGAAGGCACAATCAATCCGAAGAACAGAGGTGTGTTCATGGAGAGCTAATAAGTTATCGCTTCTCAGTGGACATCGTCCTGTTTTCTCATCATGATGTGCATTTTTATAGCTGCACGCGTTACATTCTTTAGAACACGGGGAGGATGTATCAGTATGAAATTTTCAAGAGTGAGCTAACCACTCAAACACATAGGTCGTGACTGGCGAGAATGAAACTCCAGATATCTATGCATACAGCGATGAAGCTGCGCTGACCAAATCCGGAAACGCAGACTACAGTCCTTCACCAATTACCAAGATTAACGGCGAGGATGTTCTGGCTTGGGTCAACAGCTATGCATCCCAGAATGGCCGATCTCAAGACCCTGATGCAAATTACAATGGAGTTTTCTTGAACATCCCTGCATTGGCGTACCAAGATATCGAGACGAACTACTTTGCTATCTCAAGATTCTATCAAGGTGACAATACCGTGCTCACCTTTGCTAACGGATCTACGCTTGATGTGATGACGAGAGCACAGTTGCTGTCTGGCAAGACATTGGAAGGTGTCACTGATGGTGCGAGCTTCTTTGACAGATTCTGTAACAACAATCTCACCGCGTCGATTCTGGCACAGGCAAATTCGAGTACAACACCTTCACAGACTGCCTCAAACGACACTTTGGTACCCTTTGAACCTGTCTCTACCGATGGTGTTGCACCTCCCCATCCAGCGTACCCAAGTCCAGTTGTTATTGCGTCTGACAACAGTGTTGCTGGCTATCTCTCCGATACATACCCGGAGCTTGCCGTCCTTTCTGTGCCTAGCTTCTCTGCTGTCGACGAAGTCGAGTTTGAGAACGTTGTGCGTCAGTTTTTGGCGACCGCGGATGATGAAGAACGAACAAAACTCGTCATTGATCTTCGCGGCAATGGTGGCGGTGATATTTTCTTGGCCTACGATCTCTTCCGCCAGCTCTTTCCCACCGAGACTCCCTACGGTGCAGGCAATTACCGTGCTAGTGAGCTCCACAATGCCACGGGACGTATTGCAAGCAAGAATATCGACCAGCTTCATGCAGCTTATCCCGAGTTGGTCAAAGCAGGTGTTGATGGAGTTGTTCTCAACAGTTTCAACTACCGTGAGCCTTTGACTGTGGATAACGAGCAGTTTACTTCTTGGGAAGACTTCTTCGGACCACACGAAAATGACAGAGGCAACTTTACTTCGCTTAACCGCTTCAATCTCACAGATATCTCTGCCACGACAGTGCCTATTACTGGATATGCAGATGATAACATAACACAGCCCAGAACCTTCTCATCTCAAGACATAGTGCTGCTGCACGACGGAACTTGTGCGTCCACTTGCGCAATCTTCAGCGAATTCATGACATCTCAAATGGAGACATGGAGCGTCGTAGTCGGTGGTCGTCCACAAACCGGACCGATGCAGGGGGTCGGCGGTGTCAAGGGCTCTCAAGTACAAGGCATGTTCATTCTATCCACCATTATCAGCGCCGTCATCAGCGCCGCACCTTTGGGCGACCAACTCTCCTTCCTCGGCGAGTTCGGCACCGACTTGATATCCGCCACGCAACAGGCACTAAATCGTGCTTCTCCTGGTGGTACTCTGCTCGTACAAGCCAGTGTCAACTTCCGCAACAACATTAGAAAGGGAGATGAGAGGGAGACGCCCTTGCAACATATCTATGAAGCAGCAGATTGTAGGTTCTTCTACACACCTGAGATGTATGTCGATCAAGCGGCTGTGTGGAATCAAGCCTACGACTCTACTTGGGGAAGCATGGTATGTGTTGAGGGATCTACCGAGCACCCTTCTTCTGTTTCTGAAGGTGGAAACATCACTGCTGGACCACCGGAGATGGCCAGGAACTTCTTCGGGGGAAATGGAACAATCTTTTTAGGAGGAGAAATGGGAACTGTTTGGAGGAATGGTAGATCTGGAGATGGGGACAGTGGCTCTGGTTCTGGAAATGACACCAAGTCTGGTAATGGCACTACCGGCGGCAAGAGCGATAACGAAGACGACAAGAATGGAGCTGGTTTGCTGGGTGCACCTTTCCTTCTGGCTACGTCGCTGGCATTCAGTGTTATACTGCTGTTTCTGTAGGAACGCTGCCTATATACTTACGTCAAGGTAGCAAAGTTCTATATTAGCTGTCTGGCTTTGCATAGATTGTTGTTTGTTGTTCAACGAACCAAAGGGCTCATTGCTCTACTGCTGGAGTGCGAAGAGTATGAACGTGTGAGTCATATCAAACAAAAAGAGCCAGACTGTACTTTCCAATTCAACTTCTTCCCCTAAGCCAATGGAGCAGCGAGATTTTGGAGTAGCTATTATATCGTAAGAAGTGATTCCAGTTGGGCGTGTTTCAATGAAAGATCCTCGTGTGAAGTTAAAAAATGACTGGGAGCTTGACCGCAGCACATTTTGTGGAAAAGGGAAAAAGCGTACAAATGTCTGTTTCCATGGACAGGATATCAAGACCGACTTGGTACAGTGGGTCTTGAAGAGCTTGAAAACGAGGAAACGTGATTGATTATGAGCTACTAGCAAAGCGTCGGCTGTTTCCCTTCTGATGATTTCTTGACTTCGTGCTGTTCAGCGAGCTCTTTTTTTTTCACCACCATTCTTCCATGCCACGAAAGCCCGAACATCTGCTAGAATATTTTTCCGCATTCGCGCGAACCAGAATTTCTTCTTCAGGCGAGAAGAATTGTCTCAAACGAAGAGCTGGGTGCCCACACTGCGGCCTCCGAAACATTCTCGTAAAGCTGCGTAGCATTAGGTATCGGTCGAACCAAAGCCTTTGAGTTTTTGCGTTTCCACAGCAGAAGATAGCCACTCTCAGGCCTTTAGAGACAAGATCTTCCAGACACCTCAGGCAGATCTTGTCTAGCGGAAGCGTGAAGACAGTCTCTTCTTGAGCAGGGAGACTTGAGTGCGAATGCTGTGATGAGGTCAGCATGAATCTGATAAAGGCAGAGATAAACACACATTTTGACAAGACTGAATTTGGGAGCAGCACCAGCGGGGCGACTCACAGGAGGGGGTGGGTTGGAGGTCAAGGCGGCAGGATGAGGCTGCGAGGCCAAGATAGCAGGAGGTGGAGCCCAGGTAGGCTGAGGGACGAGCAGAGCAGCATTGGTCAGAGCAGCGTGGGCAGCGTTCTGAGCTCTGGCAGCCATGATCTGTCCAGCAAGCGATCTGTCCCAAGGACCAGGACCCATGCCGGCCTCGGCAGCTACCATCTCCTTGTGAGCCATGACGAGACGGTCTTCCTTTGATCTCCACACGTCCAGACCAGACATGTCTCTGACGCGCTGACCCAAAGCAAGGAAGAGCTTGACCATAACCTCTTCATCGGCGAGTTCACCGGCATAGGCCATGTCGGTAAAGTGTTTGTTCTTGACCAGTCTCTCAATCTGCTCGATGCAGACCTTGGTAGTGACTTCAACGAGGAACTGATCAGCAAAGACGGGAGCATCAGCTCCAAGAATCCTCTGAACTGCCATAGGGAAGTAGTGCGTGTCGGAAAGAAAGATTGCCTCATGGAAGAATGCATCAGCTGCGGCGAAACGGAGAGAGCGGATGTCGAACTGTTCGCCAATGAGGTAGAGGTCAATGTGAAAGTCCAGGTTGCGGCCCAAAGTGTTGCGCTGATGGATCTTGCGGTAGGTGTTTCCATGGATGAAGGAGAGCATGGCGTAGATATGCTTGGTGTTGTCTTCATCGCCCAGGTCGATCACATCCGAGGTTGCGACCTGTACATCCTTGTGTCAGCTATGTATTGACAGGAATGAGATCGTGCTATAAATTGCAGACGGCGGAACAGTGGTCACGATAAGGTTTCAAGCACTCACAGGGAATTTGCTTGAGAATGCGCGCTTGAAGTAGCCAGACTTTGCGCTGAGGATGGCCTTCTCAGAGAGGAACTCATAACGACCACCGCCAAAGCGGACAACAATGTCCGAAGTCACGATGTTGCCAAGGTTATAGAGAATGGGCAGGTCCTTCGTGCCATTGTCAGTCACTGCGCATTGCCATTAGATCATGATGACTTACTCCGAGTTGCGAGGTTCGCTGCTGACCGAGGTCATCTTCGAGGGAAGCACCCTCATCAGCTTCGATCAATGCCATGCCGTTCAGGAAAGAATCAGCAATTGACTGGTCGTCCGAAGAGTCGTAGTCGGAATCAGGGCCAGTCTCGAAAGAATCCTGTGAGTGGCGCATTGCGTGGTAGACTTGGCGAGACATGATGCGCCGAGAGATGGTATAGGCCGGGGTACGGAGCAGAGAATGTGATGTTAGGATATTGGAAGTTTCTTGGTGTTGGCTTGTGGTGACTCTGCAAGGCAGCGAACAAAGTGAAGACGCGTTCACAAACAAACTAAGCGGCTGCCACTCTTACTCTGCTGAGCCAACAATGACAATGAACTTTGGCATCGACACCAATACTCCGGCCTAGCAACACCAATCACGCAGTTGTTTTTCACATGCGAATCACAGCTTTTCTTGTTCACCTTTTTTGTGATTGGGAGACAGACATGGATGATTCAGGGGCAAGGAATGATACGAAGAAGTTGTAAAGAAATGCAGAGACATTTTATTGGAATGGGTAGCAGAGGACCTATGAACAGAAAATTGAACAGACCTCGTAAGGTAGTGACACGCTTTTCAGTATGAACAAGCAGACGTCAGGGTCGAGCGCCTCGAGCCTCGACAGATGGCTTCGTCTTACTCTCATTGGGGCGGTACGGAAGTTTTTGGAGGCAACGAGGTTACCCAGCGGATGGGACGTGCTCGCCCTGCCTCGAAGTCGGCGCTGCATTGTTCGGAGTCTGCTGGCTCTTGCTTCTCCTCGCATCCTTGTCTCAGGTCATGGAGGTTGATCCAACTCGTCAGTCGATTTTATGCTGTGTCCATGATCTAGACCTTGAAGCTCCAGGGGTGGGCCTCATCGCCGTACTGGATACCCTCGATCCAGTCCTTCATACGCTGGGCGATGGGACCGGCCTCCTTGTCAGCCTCGAGACCACAGTTGATCATGGAGTCCCTCCAGCCAATGTTGCGAACAGGGCTGACGACGGCAGCAGTACCAGCACCGAAGACCTCGAGCATGCGACCTTCCTTGTCTGCCTCGGCGAGTTCCCTGACAGAGAATCTACGCTCGTTCACCTCCCAGCCTTCGGGAATGAGTCTCTCAAGGGCAAGCTCAAGGATAGAATCACGAGTGACACCCTCGAGAATGGTTCCGTCCAAGGGAGCAGTCATCAATTCCTTCTTTCCGTCCTTGTTGACGATGGCAGCGAACAGGTTCATGGTTCCGACCTCGGTGACCCATTCCTCACCACCCTCCTCAAACAACCACAAGTTTTGGTGGAATCCACGAGAAGCGGCTTGCATCTGAGGGACGATGCAAGGAGCGTAGTTTGCGCCGAGCTTGCTGTTGCCGACACCACCAGGCCATGCACGAACAGCATATGTGGTTGCTTCTAATGAGACAGCCTTGAAGCCAGTAGGGTAGTAGGGGCCGACGGGGGAGGCGATGGTGTAGAGGAGGGCAGAGCCAGGAGGGCCGACACCGAGAGTACGCTGAGTGCCGATCATGGTAGGACGGAGGTAGAGCGAGTAGCCGCGAGCACTGGGGACAACGAGTTAGAGGAGAATGGATAGCATAGCAAAGACAGCTTACGCAGGAATAAAGCGCTCATCAGTCTTGACAAACTGTTTGACCAGGTCAATCATGGCATTGGCGTCGAAGTTGGGCAGAGCAATGCGGGCAGAGGATCTGTTCAAGCGGGCCATGTTCTTGTCAGGACGGAAGAGACGAACGTTGCCCTTCTCATCCTTGTAGGCCTTCATACCCTCGAAACATTCAAAGGCGTAGTGGAAGACACACGTGGCTGGGTCGAGCGAGAGGTTCTGGTAAGGAGTGATACGGGGAGCCTGCCAGCCGTCGGTTGCTGTCCACTCAAGAGACAGCATGTGGTCGGTGAAGTGCTTGCCGAAGACCAGTTCATCGTTGGGGATCAATTCCTTGGGAGTGGTCGTCTTGGTGATGGTCAACTTGGAAGTGTCGATTGTGGTCAACTTGGGATTTGAGACGTCGTGTGCAGCGATAGCATAGCAGCGCGATTGGGAGCCATTGACGAGGCGCAAGGAGCGGGACGCCGCCCGTGCTGATCGGAAACCACAAGAAGACAACATGTTGGTATGAGGAAGGAACAAGGGACAATTGGCAAGAGCGATACCTAGTATGTCCACAATCGCAATGAGTCAAGATTATCTTGCCGATACTGACGGCATATTATGCGGGCAAGGCGCGGGAAAGCCAGAAGCCTTGGGCCCGCCGCCGTCATCGGAGTTTGTGCTTATTCTGTGTCTTATACAGCGCTTGGGCCATTTCGGACCCTGAAATAGGTGGCTCGCATGTCCGTATTGTCATCGTATATCTCAATTGCGCTCCTGCCTTGAGTCGCTGATGAGCTGTGAGCTCTTTCCTTTTCGACCTTCCTCGTCCCCGTGTCCAGGCTTCCTCCGCCTCCTCCACTTATCCTCTTATGGACCCCTGAGCTTCAACGCTATCAGTCACCATGTTTTCGTCAGCGCTCAAATCGTTTACTTCCAACATCGGCTCCAACTACAGCATCGCTCCCCAACCCAGCTCGACCTCCGGACCATGGAAGATCTTTGACGCCAAAAAGAAGTCAACTGGCAAAGCTGCTTCGGTCTTTGTATTCGATAAGAAGTCTCTCGAACCGTCATCCAGTGCTTTAGGAGGAGGTCGCGGAAGCTCATCGTCCATAAAACGTGCTCAAGAGGAGGTTATTGATCGTCTGAAGAAGGAAGCAAGCTCTTTGGCTCGTCTGCGACATCCTAGTATTCTGGAGCTGGCTGAACCTATCGAAGAGACACGTAATGGTGGTCTCATGTTTGCGACAGAACAAGTCACGGTTTCTCTTGCTGCTCTGCTGGCCGAAAAGGACGATCAAGAAAGATCTGGACGAGGTGCTGGAAGAGGTAGCCGTTATGTTGTTCGAGGCAACGATGGTCAAGATGAGATTCGTGAGCTCGAACTAGACGAGCTGGAAATACAAAAGGGTCTCTTGCAGATCGCAAAAGGTCTGGACTTCCTACATCAAAGCGCAAAGCTGGTTCACGCCAACTTGACTCCGGACGCCATCTTTGTGAATGCAAAGTCAGACTGGAAAATCTCGGGTCTGGCATTCTCTACACCCTTCTCCGACTCTGTCTCATCACCATCTCTGTCGCTGTCGGAAGTCTTGAATCATGACCCTCGACTTCCTCCTTCAGTCCAGCTTAGTCTCGACTACACCTCTCCCGATTTTGTGCTTGACAACAATATCAACCCTTCAGCCGACATGTTCTCCTTAGGTCTGCTCATCATCGCTCTCTACAACTCTCCACATCGTAGTCCCATCGAGACACATGAAAGTCTTTCGGCCTACAAACGTACCTTTTCCTCGTCCTCTTCGGTACCCAACCAAACCAACAACTTTTTGTCCTCTGTGCCGCTACCCAAGAACCTCTCATCTGAACTTCTACCACGTCTGATCACCCGACGTCCCGCACAACGTCTCAATGCCATGGAATTTCAACAAGCTCAATACTTTGACAATATCCTCGTATCAACTATCCGCTTCCTGGATGACTTGCCGGCCAAGACACCCAACGAGAAGGCTCAATTTATGCGTGGTCTCGCGAAGATTATGCCACAATTCCCCAAATCAGTCTTGGAGAGGAAGCTCTTGCCTGCTCTGCTAGAAGAAATGAAAGACCGCGATCTGCTAGCTCCAATTCTGTCGAATGTTTTTGCCATTGTAAAAGCTTCGCCGTCAGGGAAACGTGCTTTCACAGACAAAGTCATTCCAAGACTACGCGACATTTTCCTTGTGCAATCAAACGCGAAGACTCCTGCTGAGCGGGATACTACCAAAGAGGCTGGCCTGATGATCGTGCTTGAGAACATGAAAGTGGTGGCCGACAATTGCTCCGGTAAGGAGTTTAGAGACGGTAAGCATTTTGTAACATCCTCGTCAAAAAACTCAGTACTCACTGACATTTGTAGACATTCTCCCTCTTATCGCTCTGGGTCTTGGCTCTCCAACTCATGCTGTCGTTGATGCTGCTCTTTCCACGTTACCCGCTGTTCTACCTGCTCTCGACTACAGTACAATTAAGAATGAGCTTTTCCCTGTGATTGCTGGTGTTTTTGCCCACACAAACTCGCTTGGTATCAAGATCCGTGGTCTTGAAGCTTTCTACACGCTGTGTGGAGGTACTGCCGATGAGGACTCCATCAGTGATGGACTTGATGGTGTTTCAATCTCTCGTGACTCCAAACTCAGCAGCAGCCAAGTGCTTGACAAGTTCACCATTCAGGAGAAGGTCGTGCCTCTGATGAAGGGTATCAAAACCAAGGAACCTGGTGTTATGGTGAGTTTCCTCAAAATTCGACGAAGCGACTTTGTAGCTGACCAGAGTAGATGGCTGCCCTCAAGGTATTCAGACAGATAGGCCAGGTCGTAGACTCTGACTTCCTCGCTATCGAAGCGCTTCCTATCCTTTGGAGCTTCAGTCTCGGACCTCTTCTTGATCTCGAACAATTCCAGGCTTTCATGACTTTGATCAAATCCCTGTCTTCCCGCATTGAAAGGGAACATACTCGTAAACTTCAAGAGCTAGGCTCAAGCAACGGAACTGGCTCGGCGAGATCAGGAGCGAGGCAACCGACTGCTCTCCAATCAAGCTCGACCACTAATGGAGGTGACGTGGACTTTGCAAGCTTGGTCAGTGGAAGGAAAGGAAATGCTACTCCGGACATCATGAACGATTGGGGTCCGCCTGCTGCCAAACCTGCCTCAACACAACCATCAACTGCTGCATCTCAAAACTCAGGCTTCTCTTCCTGGACAAGTCCGGCACCAGCTCAGGCTTCGCGATTGAACTCTTTGCAATCAACAGCCACCCAGAGAACGGTGACGCCAGACCTCAATAGTTCTTTCGCCGCACTCACACCTGCATCACCCTTCAACGCACCACTGCAGCCCGCTGCTCGTCAACCCTCTGCCTCTAGCTTCACATCACCACCCCTCAACCCTTCCACCAACAACACTTCAACGTCCATAAACTGGTCCGCAGCAACCACCACACCCAACTCATCGACCTGGTCGTCACAACAACAAAGACCAACAAACGGTGGTATTCTTCCTCCACCCACTCAACGCACATCTTCTTTTACTATACCCCCACCGCCGAGTTTTACGACACAAAGCCCCGTCACGCCGAATGCGTATTCAGCGTTTTCGATGCCTGCGATGCAGCCGCAACAGAGCCAGCAGAGACAGGCGTTGCAACAACAGACATTACAACAGCAGCAGCAACAGCAGCAGCAAAAGACGACGCAAAGTAGTGGATTGGATAAATATCAGAGCTTGATTTAGGAGATTCTTGTCAGAAGGCATGTAGTATAGATGGGTATTATATCTCTGAATCTATCTTTCGTTGGCTTTCTGCTCAAATACCCTACCACCAGATGTACAAGATCCTGTATGTGGATGACCGTGAATTGTGCAAAACAAATCAGCATGGCAACAATACGTGCAGTAGATCTGGAAAGGCTTCTATATGCTGTCTATATACACATTACTTCGCTTCGGGCATACTGCTCAAATATCCTCTTCATCAATATCTTCACCCCTTCGTTGAGCAAGATACACACGCCCACTCTCATAAACACCAAGATAAAGTCCAGATCCAATCAACGTCCAAACAGCCCTCAAAGCACCACCGCGGAAAAGTCCCTTGATGACGCCTTGATCGGCGATAATCTCTCTCGCAATCTGTATACTGCCTTTTCTCGACACAGGCTTTGCGACATTTTGGATTGCGTCTTTGAGGCCTTCTTTGCTGTTTTGGAGTGTGGTTTTGAGGGTTTCTCCTTTGCTTTGGAGAGGGCGGCCCATTGCATCGACGGGGGCGTTGGATTTTGATTTTGTGGTTTGGCTTTGGTCTTCTGCTGCACTTGATGCTGCGGCAAGCATGATGCGGGTTTTGACCACATCGACGGGTGTGGTGACGACGGCAGCGAATGCACCAGCTGAGCCAGCACTAGCGGCGGTAATTAATCCATTCTCCAGTAGTGTATTTGTCCGCATCCCTCTGTCTTCTCTGTATTTCTTGATGCCCTCTTTCAAACGCTCGAAAATTGGGAATTGGAGGGCTGTAAAGGGCAAATTACGGGTTGCCAGTGCGGTATAGCCTCTCCACAAGGCCAAGGGGTTTGACCTGAACTTTGCTATGGTTTGGAGGGTAGCATTGGCTTTGTCGCCCTTTGCTGTATCCACCATTTGGGCATTTTGCTTGATGACTTCGGCGGGAGTGAGGATGGCACATGAGACTAGTTCTGCGATTGAGGATGCGGCGGAATGGATGATGGGTTGTGGTAGTAGCGGTGAGCCAGACAAGGTAGGATTGTACTTTGAGAAGGTGGATTTGACGCCTTCGTAGGTGGTGAAAAAGGCTCCTGCTGGACAAGGTCAGAGAGAGCTGGTTGAAAGTACGAGATTCGGGGATGGATACAGGATGGAAGGGTGGCTATGATGACACTGCCGACGCCTTGGTAGAGGCCTCGGAAGAGGACTTGCTTATTGATGGCATTGGTAGCTTTGTCGAGGTAGAGGCGGTTGTAATCGGGGGACTGGAATCTGGTCTTGAGTGTGTCGAGAGGGTACACAAGTAGATCGACTGTAAAGGCAGCGAATGCGCCGGCCTGGCAGATTGACGTTAGCCTTGCTGAAATTGCATGAGATGTGTCAATATACTCACGACCAAGATGTCGGTCGAAGTGTTCCCAGCCATATGCCTCGAAACTGCTCAGATTTACAACTTGAACAAAAGCAAAAGGTCGTGTGAATAATGTTCGAAGAACGGAGTGTTTTCCAGCGCCATCATGGCGTCATTGGTTTGCCGGGCTTAGCGGAGATATGGATAGTATTCAACTTCAACTCCTTTAACTCATTGCAAGCTTCAACATTGTCGTAATCATCAGTAGTCTTTCTCATCTTGAAGCAGTGAGCCGAAAGGTGTCTTGAGGGTGATAGTGCTGAGGATGCAGGCTGCCTGGACATTATGGTGAAGAGAGCTGTCCGAACCGTGGCAAGAGTCGATCAGTAGCTCCAACACACAAGGCAAGAAATTTTCGTGGAGAGATTCAGAAACAGACAATGTAGGGAGATGTGGTGAGTGGAGAAAAACACATGAGGCTAAGTATCTACGTTGCTGTTGCTTTCATTGAGAACTTTTGTCGCCTCCCACGAACAGCAGCAAGCAAGATTGTAAGCTGTGAAGATGCACAGTTGGCTTCACTTTAGGAGCGTTTCCAGAGAGAGCCACTAAGATTTGGTCTCTCCATGGGTAGTGATTCGTCTCTACAAGTTACTGTGCATTTCGACAACTTCAGAGTGACGGATCCTCACAAGTGGAGAGGGGTTCCTTTTTACTTCACTTCACATGAACGCTGTGCCTTCCGTCTTTTCCTTATATAGATGATCAAGCAAGCCAGCAGAGTCCTTTCTTCCAAGCTTCTTCATGTCGCGTTATTATTCTTCCTTCCAACACACTCGCATTTCTTCATCACATTTCTTTGTCACATTGCAGCCATCGGATACAACCATAGCTATTGGACTGTCCTCTATCACGCAACCTTCACAGTCAACATGTCCCACGGCGGACCACTCACTCTTGCGCAGAAGCGCATGATGGCTATGCGCAGTGAAAGCGCCACCAATGCGCCCACAACCGACCCTCAGCACATGCCACTTCTTCCACCTGTCTATGATCAATCGTCATCAGCTTCGACTAGCCCACGCAACACTGACAACCAACCTTCACTTACTTTTGGAGACATCGAGATGCAAGACATCTCTGCGCCTGCCACACCAAGCTATGTGAGTATTTCCTGCGCTTCTCAATGACATCAACTCACATTTCCGTCACCCACAGTCTCACTCACGTCCTCAGCCTTCGTTCTCTGCGGCCGCAAAACCATTCGTGCCTCCTGGAGGTACCGATACTACCACTGAAACCATGCCTTCTGCAAGCACCACTCCAATGAAGAGACTTCCTCCCCACCGTGCAATGCAGGCACAAACTCCAAAGAATTCTGCGGCCATCCCTATCGTCAAGCCAGAGCCTCCTGCTGCGTCTGCTCTTACTGAACATAGCGCCGTTGAGCCACCTGTTCGCCGTACCGGTCCTCACGCAAAGTTGGGCCCTCATGCTCGCAAAGTGGTCACTCCTGTTCAACCCGACGGTCCCAGCACTATTCAGGCTCAGGACGACAAGATCGATGTTCAACAGACACCTGATCCCGACACTTGGACTAGTGTTCAGGAGCCTCAGGTCGAGATGGAAGCTGCTCAGAGCGAGCCTTCGCCCATCCACTACGAGACTGAGCCTGAGGCTGCTCCAAGCGCTGATAAGCCTGCCACTCTTGACTCTGCCCCTTCGGCCGAACCACAAGCTCCAGCAGTGGAACCTGGTGTGGCTACGTCGAACCAGGTACGGTCAATAACAGTTTGGCATAGACACACAATTACTAATTTACAGTAGGTGAATCGCGTCACTAGCCAAATTGGCCCTAACAAGTGGCTGGCCATGTTGGAAGACCTGAATGACCCTGAGAAGGGCTGTGAGGTCATCCTCGCCCTCGCTGACCACCTCCGTTCCAGTGTGGGGAGCAGAAAGTCGACAGCCGGGGAGTTCAACACTGCCAAGGAAATGGTAGTATTGATGGAAAATGTATCTGGACAACGCATGCCTGCTAAAGTGGCTTCCGACATGGCCGTCAGCGATATGATCAAGGAGTGCGCTTCGTATATCAACGTCCACCAATCTGACATTCAAATCGTCCTGAAGATCAACCAATCGGAAGAGCTGTGAGAAGGAAGGGCAGCGGTCTGATCCAGTTGAGAAATGCTATGTAACATGACGAGGACGATGCGCAGAGGCGCGAATCTGGTAGCTAGAAACATAATCGATCAAATTGATGTCTTCTCTTTTATCCTTCTACTGGTCGAGCCGTTGTTGGGAGCGCTGTTTTTGAGTTAACCACTTTCTTGGGGCATCTCTGCTCTCTCTGGCCAGTCTCAGTTCCTCGATTGTACTGTGCATTTCAATAGGTACCGTTGCTGAATTTACCTGCCACCGCTGAGATAGAACACATGTTGCTCTGGGATCTCCCTGACATTACAAGAAGATGAAATGACACTGTGCATTTTCATAACTGTCTTTCGAGAGTCATTCGCCCCTGAGATGAGACTGATCCGATAGCCACCTATCTTGCAATCGATGCTTCCATTCGAGTAGCTATGCCGCTAAGTGGGACTGTAACTGTTATTCATAAGTTAGACCATGATAGAAATCTGAAAATTTCGCGTTACCTGTTAGTTTGCGCAGAGTAGGTGGAAAACAAGTCATTGTGATATTGCAGCCTTGCTCTCGCCAGCATCTTACCATCATCATCTCTACCAGAGCAGGTCATATTGAACATCATCATACAACTCTGAGCAGCACTGAAGACTCTGCCAAGGTGAATGTCTGCTTTGAACATTTTCTTGTTGTTTTCGATCTAACCACACTCTAGTTCTGCTGCGAAGAAGAGCATTTTCACCAAAACATCGCACAAAACAACTTTACTGTAGCATCTTATAGCCAGCATCACCACCACTCTGCACGCATCATTCCTCCCACCTATATGAAGAATGGACCCAGACCCACACTCCAAACTCTCAGCAACCAACGCCATCGCAACCCTCCGCTCCAATTTCCGCACCAGCACTCAAGCCCTCAAAACCCTCGAACAATACCTGCGTCATCTCGAAAACCTCCTACTCGAAGAACTAGGCCGTGAAGAATTCGAGCGTCGACTTGAATGTCTAATTCTCAGGGATCAACGTGACGGAGAGAGTCTGTTTATCCCCGAGGATACTTTGATCTCTAGAAAACGCAGAGGTTCTTCGAGTACGGAGATGGGTTCTGAGATGAAGAAGAAGGTGAGGGTCGATTCTGCGGTTTCTGATCTGGGCAGGAGTATCTTTGATGGTGGAGGGCGTTTGCACAGTGATTCTCCTGACCTCTCGCCAAAGAGTGCTCGCAACACGCCAGTTCCTTGGGAGTTACCTGCAGTGGACGCTCAGCAAACAAGAACAACGACGACGGCTGTGAAGCAAACGGCACGACATCCAATTGTTGCTCCACGTTCACGACCTCCTCGCGGATCTCAATCAGTCATGTTGCCGAATAAACAGCCTTCGTCGAACTTCCACAGTGGATCTCAGTCTACTCTGTTGCTAAACCTCCATCCTTCGCCGGACTTCAACAGTGGATCCAGTTCTCCTTTGAAGAGAGGATCATCTATGTCTACAGTATACTCTACTACAAAACAGTCTTCCCCAGCATCATCAAGAAGAGATTCTGTACAGTCCGACAAAGCAGCATCGAAGCAATCACACTCTGGCTCTCTATCCTCTATCCGCAACAGTCCTCTGCCAGGACCGAAGTCTTCCAACTCTGCAAGACATTCCACCGCACATGCATTACCGAAGAGACCAGTCGTTCCTTCGGCACCAGGTTCAAGTTCTTCGATCAAGCAGCCACCGTCTCTCAAAAGCAAGTCGTCATCATCCTCATCTTCTGACAGGTCCGCGCTATCCTCAAGACAGGGGCTCTCCCTCGCAAACAAGTCGACATTTGGATCGAGTAGACTGGCACTTTCTTCTGAGCAGCAGCAGCAGCAGCCACTATCGTTGACGAGAAAGCCATGGCGTGCTTCGAAGAAGTAGAGATCGCGACTGGAGTGGGCTGCATCCATTCCGAGACCTTCCAAAGCGGAGAAGCGCTTTGTTGTACAAAATAGGAATGTTGGCGGGACGATGGCTCTCTCAAGACCATCGGTGGCAGACACAGGCGTAAGAGACGACACTGTGAGACATGTCAGAGTAATCGAATCAACAGCAGAGCAGGACAGATGGGATGGAAGGTGATCGTCAGTGTTGAAGAAGTTTTTGCTTTTGTCTATTATACTACGGTTACTACAAGACCAAGTACCGATGGCAGTGACTGGAAACCCAAGCTGATACATCCCACTTGCTATGCAGTCATGCCTTTGCTGATGCACCTTTTGAAGGAAAGAAGACTCCGTGTTACCCATCCCATTCCCAGCATTAATTCCATAATCCCATCATTCGGAGAGGCGTAATTCGGCGTGAAGAAGAAAAGAAATGAACAAGAAGGTGCAAAGTGTGCACAGCTGTTTCCGTTTACATGAAAGCAGCGAAGAAGGCACCGGCACCAATCAAGGCACCAGCAGCACCGACCTTGACGTTGGCGGCTGAGCCAGTAGAGGAAGCGGTGGCAGAGGAGCTAGATCCAGAGCTGCCAGATCCACCAGAGGTACCAGATGCGCGAGTGGAAGCGCTAGAGCCGCCACGCGATGAGGTTTCGCTGGAGGAACCGCTTGAGCCTGATGCCGAAGCAGAGCCAGCAGCACCAGCGCCAGAAGAGCCAGTAGAAGAAGAGCCCGAACCAGTAGCAGCTACCACTGCTGCACTCAAGACCTGAGTGGTGCTCGTGCCAATGGTAACAACGATAGAAGTGGCATTACCAGCAGTCACATTGCCGTAGATGAGGGTGGTGACAGTGCCAGGAGCAAGACCTGCGGGGACGAGCTGCACAGCGACGGATGAAACAGCAGCGTTAGTGGCGGCAATACCGACGTCTGTTGCAAGGGAAGGATGGCCAGTCACGACACCGAGAGAGTTGGTCTGGGTGAGGAAAGAGGTGAAGCCGTTGGTGTAAGGGACTGTAGAAGAGACGGGAATGGTGCTGAGGACAGACTGCAACATGTTAGATCTCTGTGATGATGGAAGATGAAATGGAAGAATACATACGGTTTCGTTAGAGGCAGAGCTCTGGGCAGCAGCCATGGCGACGAGAGGAGCGGCGAAGAAGGCGGAAGTGCGCATTTTGGATGTGTTGTTGATCGATAGTGATTAAAAAGTACCGCGATGGATAACGATAAATGTTCGTGTATCTGGATGCTTTGGAGTGATGGATGGAGAATGAAGAAAGCGAGAGAAGTGTTTGCAAAGAAACAGCTGGCTTTTGGAGGTGGTGATTGAATTAAGAGGGAAGGAGCAAGTTACGCGGCCTTGCCCTGAGATTTATATGCGGTAAGCTTTTGGGGAGTGCTCGCGCGGAGGCTGGTAAACATGGCTGTATCGAAGGGTCTACCAAGCACCATGGGTTTCTCTGCTTGCCTCCCGATTGGTCGCGCCCATTCTAGTCTGCTGCAACTCGGTCGCTACTCGCCTGCAAGCGCCACCAGGCCATTGCACTTGGCTGCAGTAGCTCTGTGGGGATCACTGCCGCAGGTCCAAACCTCCTGTTCGAGTTGGCCACAGGGTTGCGTCGCCCTCTCTATTTTTGACCTCTCTCCACGGCAACTGCACCTCGGCTCTGCTTCCGCTTGCTCGAGAAGAGGGAATCGCGAACAAAACATCTCCTGGTCAACCACTACCAAGAAAACATTCACTGGCGATTCTTCCAGTGGCAATCTATACATCGACAGCGGCAGCGAGAAGTGGGAGGCTGTGGCCCAGATTGTCATGTTCAAAGGTTACCAGCCCACTCGAGTACTTTTTTGCTTACGTGCTCTCTCAGCCTCACTCTCCGCACGCCTACTTCCTCAACCCCGCGGTAAAAAGGACCTCACTAGGCATAGTCATTCGGCCGATGGTGAGATGTCTCGTAACAATGGTGTGCAGTCTACGCGTCCTCTTTTCTCCTATGCTTGTCCCTGTGCTTTTGGTGACTCGGTCTGCTCTTATGCGGCTGCACCGTTTCTGTTGCTTAGAATAGAGCATCTGCAGGCGGATGCCAGATCGTTCTCAACAGTCACGTTGTCCCGCTGCTGTAGCGATGAGCATGCCCTGATGGTCGGTTGCAAATGCCTCAAAACTGGTTGATCCCTACTAGCAAGGATGTATAAGACATCGCGACATATCAGGTGAAGTCAATTCATTAGAGTTACCATCGTTGAAGCCTGGGAGTTTATTGCTCCTCAACCTCGTCCATTCGTTGGCAAGGAAACTCTAAAAAGTGTTGCCAGCTGTGGCGCATGTGAAAGAGCAAAAGTCTCCACATCTGTTCCCTTTCTCTCCACAATCACGAATATCGGAGGCTCCCGCTTCTACAGCAACGGCCATAACAACCCAGCCACAGCGAGACGCAATGCACCGCATAATCGTCATCGCGTAACACATACTGTGTTTTCGCCTTTGAGCGAGTGGCCACGGGAGATGTGCAATTGCTTAAATTCTCTATGACGCGACGATTCGATGGATCTCGTTTATGGCAACAAGCGACAACATGGGGATGGAGGCGCCGCATACCCGATAGATTGAGGATTGGCGAACTTGGGGTCACGACTCAAAATCACGACTCAGGTTATGTGGCTTGTTTCTCCATTTGTTGCATGATGCTCTTTCAACCAAAGACGGTCAACGACTCGAGAACAAAAAAGCGGTCTATCAACATGAAACGTGAATTGTATGGTATACTCCAGTTCGCTGTACAGTAAGAGAAAAGAAAGAAAAGATCGACGTCGCCAGGATATTCCCAAACAAGAGACCGAGGATTAAGATGTGCAGAGACAGGCGGTATGTTGATACATAAAACAGACCGCTGGACAAGAGTCGGACAGAGGTGTGGCTCTATTTTTGCTCAAAGGAATATCTGAGCCATTCACCGACTGCTCTCAAACTCTCCCAGCGCACAGATTCATCGCTGTGTTGCATGAGCTCCATGACACGAGTCTTCAGACCGAGCTTCTCCATCTGGTGTCTCTTCTCGGGCACTTCCTTGACAAGACATGCGACATCGTTGCAGCCAATGGCCAGCACTTGCTTGTCGTTGTCCCACGACTTTGACAGAATCTCTGCAAGCTTCTTGGCCAGCTCGCCCTTGTTGTCCTCGAGGATCTTGCGGGCATTCTCGCTCCAGAAGGCCTGGTTGCGGTGGGGTGGAGACCAGCGAAGGTGACCAGAATTGACTTCTGCGGCGTACTCAGAGAAGGTTGTTTGTGTCTTTTGGAATTCCTCGACCATGGATTGAAGAGATTTGAGGTCCTCGAGGAGGTCGGCGTCGTTGAGATGACGGCCCTGTAGGTTCTGGAGTACTGCGGGAAGGCGAGCAGGGATAACGGCAGGCATCAGAGTCTCGCGGTTGGTTGAAAGAAGGTTTGTGAGAGTAGCGAGGAGAAGTCTAGTGGTCTTTTCCTTGGGGGAGATGCGAAGGAGAGCAGCATAAAGAACGATGATGTCGTGCTCCCTAAGAGATTGTCAGCATACGTTTGTGAGGGCGGTGAGGCGAAATCATGTAGACGTACTCATCGAGACCACGACCGACCAGCTTGCCCTCGAAGCTCAGTTGCCAGATGACAAGCAGGACATGGTATAGCAGTTGAAGACCGACGTTGTTGATGATCTGAGAATCGGCAATGCTGCGAATGCTTCCACCACTGATCAAGGTTGAATCAGTGTCTCTTACAGCACCTCCAGTAGCGTTGGTCAAAATATTGAACAGAGGAGTGACGGTATCGTTTCTTTGCTCCCAGAACAGCTGACGCGACTTTGCGGTGCGCAACAGAGCCGAGTACTCCTGAACAGCAATGTCTTGAAGGTTGCTGTCGGACCTTCTTGCAAGGGTTGAAATGTACGAGTATAGCTTGGGCAGGGCCTTGTCAATTTGCTCGGCTTGGGGGCCACCAGTCATGAGACCGTGAGAGATGAGACTTGACAGGACGCATGATGCGAGTAGAGGGATGGCGTCTTCGGGGTTTGCTGACTGCTTAAGGAGCGGCACAAAGGGAGCGTAGGGGTCGGCGTGTTCGAGCAGCTTGGCTACAAATGATGGGACGTCTGGTCGAGCAGTCAGTGGTGCGCGCTTACGGGGAAATTCAGGCACAAAAGAGGCATACCTTCGATAAGGTCGCCAGTCAAGACAAGCATGTACTGGACAATGTCGGAGCGCTTGGCGGCAGAGTTGAAGATGCTGGGGTTGTCGTCGGAGCCCAGAACGAGAGCGGCATAGCTGGCGGGATCGGTCTCGACGGTCTGTCTGCGCTGTTCCTTGCGGACCTTGTCTATCGACTTGATCTTCTTGAGGTCCTGGTCGGTGATTGTCTTTGCTCGTACAGCTCCTTCCCACGAGATTGGTCGCGCCCTGATGTTGTTCTGGAGCGACAGGACGTATGCTGGCGGGTCGAGAGACATGGTGATGTGTGGTAGTGTTGAGGCCTTGGTGTAATGTGTCTGCCTCTCTCAAGCTCTTCAATTGCGCTCGAGATGTTGATGCTCTAATCAGAAGCAGCCGTCTCGATTCGGATGACGTTCGTTGTTGGGCTGGACTACCTGCTATCCAGTCCGAAGTTCATCCGCCGCGACTTCCCAATCTTCGTCTGCTGCCGTCATAGCTAGACATTTTTTGATATTGATCCCATCAAGAAAGTCGAGACATCGCCTTCTTGTCGCCAATTCATTATGACAAGTTTAAAGCGCTCATATGCTACCGATAGCGCTGCCTC
The DNA here is from genome assembly GCF_000721775.1 of Aureobasidium melanogenum CBS 110374. NCBI lineage: Eukaryota > Fungi > Ascomycota > Dothideomycetes > Dothideales > Saccotheciaceae > Aureobasidium > Aureobasidium melanogenum. The sequence goes on along the minus strand of NW_024470083.1, from coordinate 167,055 downwards.
AAACTTGTCGAGCAAGGTCTATATCCGTTCGACAAAGAGTGGCAAGGTTCAGAAAATTGTTCGCGAGCTATACTTGCGCGAGGATATTCCTTGCTCATCAAGACTATGCGCCCACTGTCTCGAGATTGCCCCCACTGACTACCATAACAAGGGTACATCCATCATCTCTCATATCTGAATTCTACTAACTTTTTTTAAGTCGCTCCGTTTGTGCTGTCTGAGACTCCTGCTGGAACAAAATCATTCCCCAATGGCCACTACATAATTCCCGACACAAATGCTTTCCTCACTGGCATGGATTTATTTGAACTTGAGACCGCCTTCCACGATGTCATTGTTCTGCAAACCGTCCTGGAGGAAGTCAAGAACCGCTCTCTCCCGCTGTATCATCGCCTGATCAGTTTGACCAAGAATGACGGCAAGCGCTTTTACGTCTTCTTCAACGACTTCAGATTGCAAACCTATGTTGTTCGCGAGGACAAGGAGACCATCAACGACAGAAACGATCGCGCTGTTCGTCGTGCTGTTAAGTGGTACGCCGACCATCTCGAGGAAGCCGTCAGCAAACGCAAATCTATCAGATGCCCCTCGGTCATCATGATCAGTGACGATCGTGACAACCTTCGTAAGGCCAAGAATGATGGCATTACTGGACTCTCATTGCGCGATTATGTTTCTGGACTGGATGATGCGGAGCGCTTGTTGGACATGGTCAGTTCTGGACAGGAGCAGAGAGTCGGCAAACAAACAAAGGGCGAGATGCTGTACCCGGATTATTTCTCTGTATCAAAAATGATTACTGGTGTCAAGGCTGGAACTATGCACCAAGGAACCTTCAATGTGTCGCCCTACAACTACCTGGAAGGATCTGTCTTCGTCCCTGCGTTCGACAAGCCATTACTCATCATCGGAAGAGAGAACAGCAACAGAGCGATTTCTGGAGACATTGTGGTTGTCGAGGTTCTGCCCAAGGATCAGTGGAAGGCTCCTTCGTCAAAGATTCTGGAAGAAGAGGTTGTCAACAAGAATGACAATGCTGACGCGGATGAGGGAGAGGCGGTCATTACGCAGCAGGAGAAGCGCGCACTGCAAGAAGAAGTCAAGAAGACGCATGGAAAGAGTGCTGAAGGAAGGCCACAACCTACCGCTCGTGTGGTTGGTATCATCAAGCGCAACTGGCGACAGTACGTTGGTCATGTCGACAAAGACTCTGTCAAATCTTCGACGAAGCAGAGCCGTGCGCAGCAGACTGTCTTCTTGATCCCCATGGACAAGCGCATTCCCAAGATCCGTATTCGTACTCGCCAAGCTGGAGATTTACTCGGCAAGCGTCTGCTAGTCACTATCGATGCTTGGGACAGAGAGTCGAGATATCCTGTTGGTCATTTCGTTCGTTCTCTCGGTGAGCTTGAGACCAAGGGTGCCGAAACCGAAGCTCTCTTGTTGGAATGGGATGTACAGTACCGACCCTTCCCCAAGACTGTCCTGGATTGTCTACCCGCCGAGGGTCACGATTGGAAGGTGCCGGAAGACAAGTCCGATCCTGGCTGGAACAAGAGAAGAGATCTTCGCGATTTGCTAATCTGCAGTATCGACCCCCCTGGTTGTGTTGATATTGATGACGCTCTCCACGCTAGGACGCTCCCCAACGGCAACATCGAAGTCGGTGTACATATCGCTGATGTCTCCAACTTCGTGAAGCCAAACAATGCAATGGATCAAGAAGCAAGTTTGCGAGGTACCACCGTCTACCTGGTCGACAAGCGTATTGACATGTTGCCCATGCTACTCGGTACTGATCTCTGTTCTCTGAAGCCTTACGTCGAGCGCTTCGCTTTCTCGGTCATTTGGGAGCTCACACCGGATGCTGACATTGTACGCGCTGACTACACCAAGTCGGTCATCAAGTCAAGAGAAGCTTTCGCCTACGAGCAAGCCCAGATCCGTGTTGATGACCAATCTCAACAAGACGATCTCACCAAGGGTATTCGAATGCTCATGATGTTGTCCAAAAAGTTGAAGAAGAAGCGTATGGACGCAGGTGCTCTGAACCTGGCAAGTCCTGAAGTGCGCGTTCAGACTGAGTCGGAGACCGCCGATCCTGCAGATGTGCAGACCAAGCAACACCTGGATACTATGTCGTTGGTGGAAGAATTCATGCTTCTCGCCAACACCAGCGTCGCCGCTCGCATCTACGAAGCCTACCCTCAGACTGCTTTGCTACGTCGTCACGCTGCACCGCCAAAGACAAACTTCGAAGAGTTGTCAAATCAACTGCGCGTGAAGCGTGGCATGGAGCTACGGACAGACAGTTCTAAGGCTCTTGCCGACTCACTAGACACCTGTGTGGATCCATCAGAGCCATTCTTCAACACTCTCGTCCGCATCATGGCCACTCGATGCATGATGTCCGCCGAATACTTCTGCTCAGGCACCCAAGCATATCCGGAGTTCCGTCATTACGGTCTTGCCAGCGAGATCTACACCCACTTCACCTCTCCCATCCGTCGTTATGCTGATCTGGAAGCACATCGTCAACTTGCTGCTGCCATTGACTATGAGCCTCTGGATGCCAGTCTTCTCTCTAAAGCCAAGCTGGAAGCCGTTTGCAAGAACATCAACGTGCGCCATCGCAATGCTCAAATGGCCGGTCGTGCTAGTGTCGAGTACTACGTCGGCCAAGCACTCAAGGGCCGTGTCGTAGACGAAGATGGTTTCGTCATGCGCGTCTTCTCCAACGGTATCGTCGTCTTTGTCCCCAGATTTGGTATCGAAGGCCTAATTCGTCTGCGCGATCTTGCCACTCTTGAACCTGAGAGCGAGTTCGACACCGAGAACTATGTGCTCAAGATCAAGGGCGAGGGTATTGATAGAAGTGTGGAGCTGTTCGAGAAAGTCAAGGTCAGAATTTCGGATGAGGCCGAGGAGAGCACTGGCAAGAGAAAGGTCAAGCTGTCGCTCTTGTAGCTTTGACCGTGGCTCGGGCATAGGCTAGGTTGGCATGTATATATAGAGATTTACTTCACGAATAAGCAAAAGATTTGACTTTATGCATCACGTTCAAAGCACTCGTCACTCACAAATGTCTGAATCTTGTCCTTGCTGGGGATTAAGATGTCCTCCGACAGCGGGAACTCAAACAAGTCGTACATCATCGTGAAGTAAACCATGCACCTGCGCTCGGAGGATGGTCTGCGATGGCGAGCAAAGGGCCATTCTTCCGATTCCCATCCTGGGTCCACGAAGCAAGATCCATGGAGAAGCCTGTACAACCATCGCGACAAACTGCTTGATTAAATTATGTATTTGTATACGCATGCCTCTTGGTTGTCTCTTTTCATGGTTCCCCAATCTCTAAAACCCGTTTACAAAATGCTAGAGAACAAAACGAGAACTGTCAGTTCGACTCATTCATGCTTGAAAGACACCCGAACGCCAGGAGAGAGAGCTTAAAGGACCTCAAAGGACAAATGTTTGCTTTGTCGAAACGCCTCAACCTCAACGCCTGCGAGATGAAAAAAATGCTACAATAGCACAGCACGTTTCTATTCAGAAGCAGGGGTCGGAGGATCGATGTTAGTGCCTGGCGGAGCAATGATCCATTGTCCAGTCTTAGGTCCAGGCGATGCCGTCAAAGCCACATCAGTAACTTTCGCATGTTCAATAGTCCACCCAGCACGTTTGGCAAGTTCAGCAACGACATCATCGCAGTAACCGAGAAGTGTAATGTCGAAATTGATGTGGTCGGCTGGTTCGCGCGAGATGTAGATTTGAGGGACTTTTTCGTCGACGTAGTTGGGGCTGTTGGTAAGGCCTGGTTAGTATTTTGATGTTGAGGGAGGATGGAGGGGAAAAGCGAACATTTCAGAGACAGGAGCCACTTTCATGGATGTGCCGATGACGATTATCAGGTCGACTATAGCGGCATCGTGTTCTGTGAGTCTGTCGAAGAAGCGGTTGGGAAGTTTTTCGCCAAAGAAAGTGATGTTGGGCTAGATAGACGGTCAGTATGTGACAATTCGTAGAAACAAAACACTACTTACCTTCATCACACCAGGCTGAGGGACATCATAACGGCCATCATCTTCCGAATCAGAGTGGCTCGATCTCGCCTTCGACTTGCCGTTGGAAACGCGCTTGCGTTTGCGCGGTTGCTTTTCGATCATGTCCAGGCAATTCTGGCAAAGTGATACTCGTTGTTGTCTTACGTCTTCGAAGATTACATCGCCTGGGACCTCGGTTTGGCATTTGCGGCAACTTGCAGTGGCCCATGAGCCATGGCATTGGATCAGTCGCTCGGGCTCGATGCCGGCAAAGGCTTCGATGTTGTCGATGTTTTGGGTGTAATTTGTGAGCAGCTTCTGCTTGTCTTGAAGCAGTCTGATGAAGGCGTGGGTTGGTGAGCATCTGTCAGTGACGGGTAAGATTTCCTTGGCCAGCTGGTAGAAGTGTCTTTGCGGGGGGGTCAGCAGTGTTTATGGCTACCTCAAGTTGAGCTCTTTGTGCTTACGTCGGGTCATTGTCAAAGTTCTCAATGTCAAAAACATCTTCAGGGCTTTCAAATCCACGCGCGAGAAGTTGTGAGTAGAATCCAGTATTCCTCGATCTAAAATCAGGAATACCAAGACTGGTTGAGATGCCAGCTCCGGTGATGACCATGATATTCTTAGATTTTTGAAGTAGTGAAACGGCATCGTCGATAGTGTTGTACTCGTCAAGCTTTTGTCGCCTTCTAAGCTCGCGTTGAATGCATCGACCGAGGATTTGATAGTACCAGATGGTGGAATAAGGTAAATCGGGCCTCACACCAAACGCTGTGACGAGCTTTCTCACGCTGACGGTACCAGAAGAGATGGTCTGCTCCACAAATCTGTTGGGTCCTAGTCGACGTAGTCTTTCGCGGATCTCTTTTGCCTCTGCAGGTGTGTAGGAGATAGGTCCAGGTTCTTTGCATTACATTAGTCTTGGCGACGCAAGGGGGTTAGATGATGGTAAACTTAACATTACTTACCATCATCTGTATATGGTTCGAACTCTGCGCGTTCCAATTCATCCGTCAAAGCAGCTTCGGAAATCTCACTGTCATCGTCCTCAGAATCGTCACTGATTTCGAGCTCAACGCCGTCTTCAAGTTCGTCTTGATCAATAAGCTGGGGTAATGGCGCCGTGTTCACCGGATCCTGAACACGGGCGACTGATTCCAATTCTTTCTCAGGCTGTGACGAGGAAAGGTCGACAAGATCATCAGCTTTCATCTTGGCTGAGATTTTCTGTTGTCTGGTGATGATCAGATAAATAGTGCGAAAGTTTTGTTGTGCATAAAGGGAAGTTAAGTCGGTTCAACATGCATGGATTAGAGGATGTGAAGATGGCGCTAGTGGTTCGTGGAGAACTCGTCAAGAACGTCAGCAGCATGTAGAGAACGCTTCACTTACTCGTGGTACAAGCACTTTTCGAGGTTCTCACATACGAGCACGCATACATGAAGTATAACGGAACGTGTTGTTTTGACAGAAAATGAACGATCACTTGACAGCTCAACCGCAAAAAGTGCTACACTTGGCTAGATGCAGCGGCTGTTCGGACCGCAGGACAAGTTTTGCGGTATATACAAAGTGCTACACGCTCTGGGGTATCCTTCAATCCTTATTAAGACCAATAACGCTTCTCGATTGGGCCTGGTCAAACGCAAGGGTTACATCAGACAATTTATTCGCTTCGTGTTGATCTAATCTATCACACAGCTACTTGACTTTGCTTAGAGAAAATGATCAATCTTCTTCGTACATGGCTTCTCTCGCTATTCTCGGCTTGCAGTCTTCATGAGAAAATCCCTCGGATAAATTCTGCTCATCCAGCGTGAACAAGTCCGGGAGGGTCAAATGGCTTTTAGAGAATCTTTATGTCGAGACTAGCAAGCGGTTGCATGGGAGCGCTGCCCTGGAGGCCATACAACTAAGGGCAACGAAGAGGGACTAGCAGCGACAGTGATTGCTTGCTTCAAAAGTCGTACTCGGCATTCGACCCTCCCGACATGCAGCTCACGAGATTGATATGCGAAGAGCGTAGGATGTCCAAAGATTCCCAATGTTTCTCGGGCGATGGGGACCTGACACAGGACCGAATATCCGCTTGAGCGCAGCTGTGCAGCCAGCTAGTGGAAAACTAGCAATATCCACAGACATAATTGAGAGGGTCTCATATGACGGGTCGATGAAATCCCGTCAAAGCAAGTCCGGAGAAGTCCGACAGCAGAATGATTGGAGCACATGTAGCATGTACGTGGTGAACGAGGTAATGGCAGATGAAGGTGTAAGCATGGTCATCTCCAGCCGCCGACTCTTCCTTCGTCCCAACGCTCTTTGCGTTGATTGCGTAGGAAAGCGACACGTTTGGCATCTCTCAAACGACGGACAAAGTCTTGGACCTCTCTGTCTGGAGCGAGACCGCCATCGTCAAGGAAGCTATCCTCGATGCCTTTGACCAGAGCATCTTGTTCTTGAGCGCTGGCACTGAGACGCTGATACAAAGCCATGGGACTGAAACCTTTCAAGGTGTCTTCGGTCTCGACAATCTTGGACTTGTGTTGCTGTTCGAGGGCGCGAAGAGCAATGAGACGAGACTGAGTAGCGGCACGTTGATGGTTCAGGCGGGACTCGACTTGTTGCAGTGAGGCAGCTATCTGGAGATTGGAGTCGAGGATTTTACGCAAAGCATCTTGAGAAGCAGGAATGGAAGGATGCGTGTTCTCGGGGTCATTCAGCAGGGCAGCTTGCAAGTCAGGGTCTTCGAGCAGTCGTCTGAGGTCATTGGTAGACAAATCTTGGACGATCGAAGGAAGCCAGCCAGCAGCAGGGAGCGGGATCTGCTCTTGAGGTGGGTTGGTATAGGCATCGGTGGTGTTCATAGATGGCTGAGTGTTCGGCGGGGGTGGTAGTGGAGGGCCTCTGGATGGGGTTTCTCTGCCACTGCCAGGCTTTGGAGGCGGAGGCGGTGGTGTCGAAGAGTCATAGTACTGGAATTGGGACAGTCTGGGAGACTGTGCGTACTGCGATGAACCATCGAAGGACATGGCGACAAGTCGAGAGTCGAAGAACACGAGAGTGACGATGATGTCGCCTATCACATGCCAAACGAAGCCAAAGCTCCGCGTCCACAGCGCGCTCAGTCCAAGCTCCCAACCAAGCCGGACTTCAACCGGCCGCGGCTTCCTCAAAGTCTGCAATTTTTCTCGTCACTTGTCCTTCTTCTCTTGCATCACAACAAACAAACTCTCGCGCATCGCTGCGCGCGCACTCATACGAGCTGTGACTCGAGATTGCTGCCTGTCTTGCTCCTGCTGCTTACATGAAGTTGCACGAACAAGCCAGGCAGCTCTCTACCAAAAGGTAAGCTCTTCTTCTCCACCCACATCCATCACACCCGTCACAGAGATGAAACAACAAACACGAACAATCCAACTCCTATAGCGTCGTGAAGGATTAAAATAACTCTAGAATTACACTGAGACTACTCCACAATCACCACTTTTTCGGTCTTTGTTCTTGCATCATCATGCTAACAAACCCCTGAACAGTCCTTCTCAAGAGTCGCTCTCCACTTCAATCAAATGCGCTGGTCGCATCGAGGGTGTGCTAATCATCGGCACGCCCTCTCAATTCGAAAAAGGTTGGTCACAACTTCCTCACACCACACACTGCACACTATCCCCGGCTTGGGTGATGATATACCGACTACGGAAAGGCATTCCTCGACCTGAATATACGATGTCGAATCTGTCTAAAATCAAGTTTCAGCCTTGTCTGACTATCTTGCCACAACTCATCTTTTGCACTTCACAACTTTGCTCTGCTGAACAGCCAAGCTAACTCGATTTGCATCAGGTATCTACACACCACCTCATCCTTCGATCCATGTTCCCCATTTCCATATGAAGAAGATTTGAACGAACGGGCGGACAGACTGCGCTTTCGGTTGCCATCCGCTGAAACAAGAGCGTACAAACTCTTGGGGTGGTCGGCCGGGAGTTGCTTGTTGAGATTATCGTCAGCTGATTTTTGCGCCCATGCACAATTTTTGCACTTCCTTTCTTGATCCACACATGTACTAAGACTGGTTTTGTTTAGGTATGCAGCTTCAATCTCAGCTCTCGGTCAACTTCAAGCACATCTGCATGGGCATTCTTCACAATGATGAACATTTTATTCACACTGTTTGATCCTTCCTAAGCCTATATTGTGCTGGTCGGACATGAACACAAAACACTGAAAATTCTGAGAATGTTGAATGGTAATGCTCCTCCTTCCTGCATGACCGATGAATGCCCGCTGACTGTTTACTTAGCCCATAGCACTTGATACTTCTTGATCACTGCCATCACGACTCTCGAGTCTCTTACTGACAATGTGATTCATCAGGTATGCAGTCTGTTCTCCAACAGCAACACTCCATCGTCATTGCATGATGATCACTATTCACACTGTGAACGGTTTGCCCGTAACGAAGGCTTATCCGTTGTGGACATGTAAAATGATTTAATGGTAGGCTTCATTAACACATGCTCACTATTGTCTTGATACTGACCGTCAACAGAGCCTGACTGCAATCATACATCCTGCCTTGTTCAACTGAAACATGGAAGGCCATCACTGATTGTCTGAAAGTAGGTCAAGTATTACTCGGCATGACCGTTGTCGTCCTCTCAAGCTGTAAGTTGTTGCTCCTTCTCTACACAATCTTCCTCTTTGCACACGGATGAATAAAATGATATTTCGCTGTGTTCTTACTGAGACACGTCTTTGAAGATACCATCACCTTGGAGAACTGACCTTTGCCCCCTCACACACACTATTGTCACTTCAGCATCTTGTGTATCATCTTGCTGACCAGTAACAGGTCTTTTCAACCAAGCTAGCAATACTTTTCAATTGAAATGTCTTCTTCAAACTTCTTTTTTGCCCACTTGACCCTGTCGTTGTGCTCGTTCCTTGTGTCTTGTGTGAACGCTCGTGAGAACTTGATAGACTCGGTAAAGCTTTGGACCTCGACTGCTTTTGTTTATTTTTGACATTGTCCATCCACGCTTCGCCCTCGAAGTAAGCCGGCGCCACAGCAAGGAACGCCAACCTCGTGCCTTCATCCCTCGTTGCTGTAATCAATTGCAGACCTTGTCAAGTCACACAACCAAAGCAAATGCACAACATAAACCGTATTGTCTGTTTGATGTGCTTGTGTAAAGCAAAGCGACTGGCGCATCTTCACTTCTACAATCAAATCAGCTTCACTACCTTCTAGTCACTTTACCACTCTTTGTGCTCCTTCCGGTTTCGATCAACTCCAAGGTTTGGCTTTCCACCACATCCTCTTGCTTCTCTGCATCAGACTCACCATGGCTCCCACTACACCAATGACTCCCAAGAAGGCCTCTCCAGCCAAGAGAGTGTATGCTCCGTAAACTCGATGAAGGTTACTCTTGACTGACTCATTCAAGCCTCAGCACTAGCGCATCTTCACCTGCCAGCCCAATCTCTCGTGTTCGCAAGGCGCAGAGAGATGCTCCAGAGTAAGTCTTTCCCTTTACACACTCTCTCATCCATTCACTAACAAACCTTCCAAGCCTAGGCACAGAAATGGTGTTAATCCTCCTCGGCAGCGGTCCCAAAGAAACCCGAGAAACAAAAGTCTTGCACAGAAACCTACTCACATCAGTCTCTGTTTTCTTCTCTGCAGGTCTAAGTTCCTCGTTCAAAGAATCCGAGACCGGAGTTTTTGAACTAGAAGAGGAAGATCCTGCTACGTTCTCGATTTTTGAACAATGGGTTTATAAAGATCGTTTGTTTATCAATAGGACAACCGGAGACGATGATCAAGAATGGGACTGTCTACCTCGTCTTTATACACTTGGTGAACGCCTCGACGCACCAAAATTCAAAGACGCCGTCATCAACGCCATCATCGAAAAAGTAAACGAGAGCAAAGTGATCCCTGATACTTGGGCTTCTTACGTATACCAAAACACCGTCTCGGCTTGTGCGTTGCGAAGACTGATTGTGGATTTTCATGTCTTTGCGCAGAAGGGAAGGTTGTTGAAGAGGGGGGCTTGTCCTGATGCTGAGGAACCTGAGGAGCAGTTTTTGTGGGATGTGGTGGTGAGGATGGGGGAGGTTGGACAGCAGGTGTTCGGGGAGAAGGCTGACATGCCTTGGGTCGATGCTTGTGTCTATCATGAGCATGGTGAGGGGGTTTGTCATTTGGCTGAAGACAATGATGCTGCTGCTCAGCCCACTCCAAGCAGACCTCTTAGACGCAGTACCAGGATCCCCAGCACTTTCAGCCCGTACGACACCAAGGGTTACAGGGTCTAGGAGAATGACACATATGCAGTCGTGGAGGATATGGATCGGAGGGGATCGTTTGAACAAAAGGCATGGGCAGCGGTCGATCGGCTTATGGGAAACGATGTGTGAATAACAAGAAGACGACACATGAAGAACAGAGACGTGATCAGACCGACTAACGATTCAAGTTACTTACAAAGCAAGAATGGGAATCAACCTTTACGGATCATGTCTTACTCTCCTCACTCTTCTCAACAGCTTCAGCCTTCCTCTTCCTCCTCTCTTCATTCTTCAACCTCTTCCTCTCCTTCCTCTCAATCTCAGCCAATTCCCTCTCTTTATCAATAATAGCAACCATCTTCTCCGCCATCTCCCTATTCTTCGTCCCCTCAGCTTCAATAGCATTCATCGTATACCCCAAAGAATCATAAACCTCTTTCGTCCACAAGACCTTCCCTCTCTTGACATTCCCACCTTGGTCTGCTATTCCTTGTGCCAGCAAAATACGATCCCAATCATCTTCACCTCTTGCAATTTCCATCTGTGCTTCTAGAGCCATTTTGCGGTCTTGTCGTTTTTGACGATCGACGAGGCGGGATTTTAGATAGTGAGATAGAGCAGCGGGTTGAGGTTTTGTAAAGCGGAGGATGGGGATTTTGTTGGCTGAGACGAGGACGGGGATGCGGCGGCGAGAAGGTAGAGAGAAGGCTGGACGAGGTCGAAGCGATAGTGCTGTTCCTTGAGTTGCAGTGGGTTTTGCAGCTGGGATTGGGGCTGGTTTGCGTGGGCTGGTGGTCTTGAGTTTTGCAGGTAGGCGCGAAAGGAGGCTTTTGAGGTGGGAGATGCTGGTTTTGTCGCCGGCGATGGCAGCATCGAGGTGGTTCAGTGCCTATTGCAACCATAGTATCAGTATTGCTGCGTTTAAGGTTTCAAAGAGTGGAGGACGCACTTCATAACCACCAGCAAAAGCAGTTCGCAAGACATGCTGACTCGTCACATGCTTGTTCTTTACAAAACTACTCTTGACGACAGCCTGCAAGATGGAAGGTCTAAGGGGTGGTGGTGCAGCTCGACATCTTGTCAAGAGAGCGCGGTACAGAGCGATTGCTGTGCGAAAAAGACGTCAACATCTAGGTCGTGAAACATAGCTCGGACAGGGATGAATATACCTGTCACACGATGCACGCCCGACTTGTGAGGCGCGAGGAATGCTGGCATACCATTCTATCGTTTCGTCGTGTTAAGAATAGAAGGAAGAAAGTCTAGCATGACGTGTGGTGGACCGTTGGGAAGATTTGCACTCTGCCACCAAACTGAAACCTTCTACGATTGTTCCATCGGTATCGCACGTGCTCTGTCATTGCCTGTCATAGACATTTAAATGCACTCCTGATGATGAGGGGGTTTCAAGAGAAGGAATTATGTTGAAAGACACGGGTGTCGGTATGGATAGAGCAGCCCATTCAGCCGCCAGAAGAATGCAAATTGTACAAAGGAAACATATAAATTCAAACCGCAATCAAGACAAGCAAAGACCCAAGACATTCCGTGTGTATATCCGCCATCCACCAGAATCTTACGCCCGCTGAAATGCACCAAATACTTCCCACAGCCCATTCCTTGCACACCCCAAAACCACATAAGAAACCCAAGATTGAAAGTGTTGATCAGCCAAAGACCAAGGCATTGAGGATGTGTCCCTCTTTCCAGCTCGTCTGGCCCAATGGTTTGTGCTCCTCGAGAATCTTGCCCATGTACGCCAGCTTGACCTTTTGCTCAATACCAGCCTTCTCTTGCACCTTCTTGACCAAGACAGACACTTTTTGGTTCGTGCCCATCTCAACGACCACATCGGTGCCACGATCGCTGAGTCGTGCTCTGACTGACACCAACTCTCCGATCTTCTCCTCACACACCATACCCTTCTCCGCATCAATCTCGTCTTCTGACTCTTCGTTGATATCCTTGCCTTCGATCTCGGGCTCTTCGACAAGGTCTTCGGGGTCAGAGACTACCCAGCCAGGAATCTCGTACAGCAGGCCCTTGTCGTCATAGACTCCTCCTTTCTTCTGTCCACCTCTTCTTCTTTCAACACAGAACTTGCCAGTCGGGCAGGTAGCACCACTGGCGTCCAGGATGGTTTGCGCCGCGCTCAGATCGCCAGCTCGAAGAAGTTCCGATACCTGCTTCATCGCAGCCCACATCTCGGGTCGTCCGCTGACTCTGGTTTCAAAGAAGGCTTCGCGCTGTCTTGCGAGTTCTGATGGCGTCCATGGTTTCAGCGCGAGTTGGGGAGGCGAATGTTTGACAGTAGGTGCAGCGCGCAGGGGCTGGTTGGGTCGATCGAGTAGTTCAGTCGGAGTGTTTCCTGAAGGTGCGGTACGAGCAGTTGTAGACGAGGGATCCTGGGTCGCATGACGAGCAGCGCCCTCATGGTCTTCGGCCGCCGGAGCCCGGGATTCGCGAGACAAACCACAGCCCTTTGCGATAGTCAGTATCCTTGATTGATCGACAGTCGAAGGCACAGTAGCGCATACCATTGTGTTGCTCACGATCTCATAGTTTGGTGGAACAAACTCCCTGTGTTTGTTTCCTGCCTCTTCTCGATAGAGACAAGGTTAACGAATGTCGGTAACGGACGTTTTGACAACCGTGGTGGTCGAAAAATGTTGTCGCGCCGTTGTGCTTGTTGATATTACGCCGGATAGAAGTGCTGGAGGGGTCAGGTCAAATAATGGGCGGTTACGGTCGGCAGTCAAATGCGTTGAATGTGGGAAGAGTGACGGCAGACAAGAATAAAGAAGGATCACAAGAGAAAAGGTAAAACGCGGATATCCGAAGGAAGGCAAGGCCTAGCACTTGGTGTCTTGGGCCGGGATTAATTGGTTCGGTAGAGATTTAATCTTTTTCTTTAAAGGGGCGGCGCCTGACGGGACTGAAGCTACTTGTATTGTTATCGAGCTGAGTGACGCTTTTCGGACGGCGACGGATCGAAGATGGCCCTTTGCAGACGGCCTGCAACACAGCAGAAAGAAGACACAGCAGTGAGAAAATACAGCGGAAATACCGTCATGGTCCTGTCTCCAAAATTGGCAATCGACCTGCGGATACAAGTCGTCATGAGTCGTGGTCGGCCAATGACTTCACATCTGAGCCGCCCGGCCCGAAGTCTCTCGTCAGCCTTGTAGCCCTTGTCCGAGGAGCGAACCTCGACTCCTCCCATTCACCTGCTTTTTACGCAGGACATCAACTCTGTTCCCCGACCAAAATTCGACTTGTCTTTGCTATACACTCTTGCAGCAGTCCGCAATACCGCCATATTGCTTCACTGTCTACTCAATCACACCTACCACAGTCTTGGTATTTTGTCAATGCATCTACCACGCCACTTTTGAGGCCTCGGGAATCTTCAGCCAGCCGAAGTTGAGACAATCCCGCGACCTAACCATGGAAACAATGCACAGCAAGCATTTTCAAGAAAAGAGGACAAACTTTCTATGAAACGATTATTAGTTGCAGAGCGTACATACTCCCCTCTCCTCCCTTTCGTTATCAAGTAAAAAGTGGACAGGGTATCACGGGTATTCGCGATTAAAGACAAGTACCAATCGATGAACAAACTTGCAGGAAACCCAAAATGAAAATTGACAAAGCAGAAAGACAAAACAAAAACCAATGCAGTAAACATGTCCGACAACAACAAACGCAGCTTTTTCTATCGAAGATCAACAATGTCGTCCTCAGAAACGTCTAAGAGTGAAGGGCATGAGTTGGGTATTAAGCAATGAGTTCGCTTCGTGGCCAGGAAAATCCAACGATCCGCGAAATCTCATGTCTGAAACAAAACAAGCAGAGTAAGAGGGGGTATCTGTATGTCAAAAAGAAATAACACATCAAACCAGTTGCAGCGATCGACGCACTCGCAATGGCGAAGACGGGTCTTCAGCGTAATCACTGGCCCACCATACATTCCTTCGAGGCAGGCTACGCAGCGGCGGAAACGGTGGGGTTGGAGGGAGTGTGCTGAGTCTCGCTGATGGGAGCGACGGTCTCGGCGGCAGGCTCCTCAACCTTGGACTCGGCGACGGCAGGGGTGTCGACAACGGCGGGCTCAGTGGCGGCCTCAGTTGAGGGGATGGCAGGAACGGGCTCGGTAGGTGCAACGTTGTCCTTCTTGACAGGGCGAGCAGCCTGGGACTTGGTGCGGAAGAGGCCAGTGACCTTGCCGAGCATCGACTTGTCCTCCTGAGGGCTCTCAGCATCAGTCTTCTCCTTCTTGGCACCACCGAAGCCGCCGAAGTAGGACTTGCGGCGGCTCTCCTTAGGAGTACCGGACTTGGGAGTCTCGATCTTGGTCTCAGTAGTGGGGACAACGGGCTCGGCGACGGGCTTCTCAGCAGCAGCCTCAGTGGTAGCAGCAGGAGCCTCGACAACAGGAGCAGCGGCGACCTCATCATCCTTGGGAGGAACAGCAGGAGCGTCAGTGGAAGTGCCAGGAGCAGGGCTCTTGGATCTGGCCTTCTTCACCAAGCTGTCGAAGAAGCTCTGCTTGCGCTCGGTGTTGGGGGTGACGAGAGGATACTCGACCTTGGCGGCCTCGAGCTCAGCCTCCTTGGGAGTTTCAGTGGCGGACTCGGCGACGACAGGAGCGGCAGTGGTCTCGACTGCAGAAGGGTCGAGGTTGGAGTTCTCGGTGGCGGGCTCAGGAAGAACAGGAGGCTCAGCCGAGACAACGGTCTCCTTGGGAGGCACGACGGGAGCGACCTCGCTCTCCTTCTTCTCGCTAGTAGGGCTGCGAACCTTGTCGAAGAAAGCACCGAACAAGCTGCTACGCTTGTTGGCCTTGGGTCTCTCCTCGGTCTTCTTCTTCTCCTCAACGGGCTTGGAAGAGACGCTGTTGACAACAGGCTTCTCCTCGGTGGCGGCAACCTCAGCAGGCTTCTCCTCAGCAGCGACAGCGGCAGCCTCGACAAGGGCAGCAGACTCGGCAGCGGGGACCTCCTCTACGTTGGCGGGAACCTCAGTGTTAGGCTCAACGGCAGACTCGACGGGCTTCTCCTCAGCGACCTTGGTCTCCTCAATAGGGGCCTCGATGACACGGGCAGCTACAACGATTAGTATGACACACAAACAGGATAGGTAGGTGTTGACTTACCAATGGCCTCGGCCTCGAGAGGGGCAACGGTCTCAGCAGCAACGGGCTCCTCGACAGCCTCGGTGGCAGGCTTGTCAGCTTCGACGGCCTTCTCTTCGGCCTTCTCCTCCTTCTTCTCTTCCTTCTCGGCATCGTGCTCGGCCTTCTTGCCCATGATACCACCAAAGAGACTGTGGCGCTTACCGCTGCGGGAAGCAGAGCGGCTCTTCTTGGCCTTCTTAGCGGCGGCCTCAGCGTCAGATGAAGATGAGCTGGAGGTAGATGCAGCACGAGGTCTGGAGGCGTCCATGCTCTTGCGGCCAGCACCGGTGTGAGGAGCGTGAGACTTGGCAAGGCCGGCAAGGGTCTCTTTGTAAGACTCGCTCGAAGTGATGGTGTCCTTGTTGGCCTTGGCCTCGGTCATGGCCTTCTCAATGGCGACGAACCAGGCATCACGCTCGGCATCGCTGGTAGCCTTGAAGGCGTGCTTGTGATGGTTGATCTTGAAGGTGAACTCGTGGCCGGTGGCCTTCTCGAGGTCAGTGGCCTCGGAAAGGTTCAGGACACCCTGGGGGTGCTTCTTCTCATCGGCGTGCTTGACGAAGTAGAGAAGACCCTTGCCAGTGTGGCTTGACCAGGCAGCGGTAGCGTTGCCGGTCTCGGGCTTCTCACCACGAAGGTAGGTGCTGAGGTTGTCGACGGCGACGGGCTCCTCGCCCAGCCAGAAGGTTCTCTTGGAGAACTTCAAGCTCCTGCTTGCTGTTAGTATGTGATACTCGGTGTTGTTGGGTGTCGTTTGCTTACTTGATCAAACCAGGGGCCTTGTAGCCAAGGACGCCAGAGTCAATGGCCTTGGGCTCCTCAGTAGTGGCGGCAACCTCGGCGGGCTTCTCGTCGGCAGGCTTCTCCTCGGCAGCGACAGCAGCGGCTTCGACTGCAGGTGCAGACTCGGCGACGGGGACTTCCTCAACGGCGGCAGGGGCCTCAGTTGCGGCGGTCTCTGTGGCAGTGGGCTCAGTTGCGGCGACTGCAGGAGTCTCCTCAACGACGGGCTTTGTGGTCTCCTCAGCAGGCTCGACAATAGTCTCTTCAGGCTTGACGGCAACGGGCTCGTCAACGACAGGAGCGTCTGCCGGGGCGGCGGTGGTGTTGTGGACGTCAGACATTATGGATGAAGGAAAGGGTATGAGATCGTAAGCTGGCAGGAGCGAAACAGAAAACAGTCAGTTCAAGCTCGTCTGATGGTGTTATGGCCAGCGAAGAGGTGGTCACGCGCACGCAGCAATGATTGGATGGCGAGCTCGGCGTGATATGGTTCTGATACACACCTTGTACTAATTAGATGTAGAGCTGACAGGAAACGAATCAAGGGTCTCCGGCTCGAGCTACCGCCGTTCTGCAGCGATAAGCAATGAAGCTCTGTATGGAAGGAGAGGAGGCAAGAGGCTGAGAAGTGGCACAAGAGTAAGGGAAGAGAGAAAAGATGGTCTGAACAGCAGGTGCAGCAGAAGAAAAAGGATGGCCGCATGTGATTGCAACGAGATTACCTCCTTCCAAGGGGTTGCATATAGGGTCAAAGCTTCCTAGATTCCAATGCGACAGGCGAAATTTGCAAGGCCTTGAGCAAGACGCGCCCAGCAAACACCTACAAATGCGACGACATCTGCCTGTGATTTGCTTTGAATTTGGTCTATCCCGGATAGATTGACTCGTGCGGCGCCCGTTTCATCTTCCCAACCGCTCGGCCGCATCCTCGACCAAGAATACCATCGACTGCCCCTCTGCCAGCATGCTGCAAATAGATTATTCTGCACACTCCGTCTACAGCTGCCGACAGTCGTAAGTCGCAACACAGAGTCCAGCCTTTCCCCTGCTTCTTCAGTGCACATGATGCGACTTCCAGCCCTCGAGCATGGGATGCGCAGTCTGTTCCCAATCGCTCCATGTGCAGACTTGTTCGCGCCGGTCTCGTGTTACCCCGTCTCATGACATGATCGAGTCAGATTCTCATACCGCCATTCAGCTCTTGACTGGCTCGGCCGATCATCACTGTACTTCCCACTCTCGTTTGACAGGGCGTTTAACGCCTTGCCGCAGAATCCCAAACGAATAAACACATCACTATTTTTTTCCATCACTAGATCTTTTCCCTGCAGCGACGATAGCGACCTGGTGAAACGTTGCGAGTGCTAGACGATACGGGCGCGTAGCCGATATCTTCTTCTCGCAAAGACAGTGCTATTCTATCGTGGCCATAGACCCCAGCAGACTCCAGAGCCACTCCGTCTTTTGGATTGTTGTTTGGCCTAAACAGAAACACGTCATTTCCCTTGATGGCAGATCTTCAGCTTCGTTTTCCCTCCCACACACCAATGCTCGAGATGCCCCACTTGGTGTCCGCAAGGTGGTGCTACCCGCACGCAGGGTTCGGCCTCAGAGTCGAGAAAGCGAACATCCCAACCTCCAGAAGCCAAGCCTCCTGGCTTGACATGCTTAATTTACCACCAACTTGACCAGCGGCGCATCTATGGCTCTACTCGGCTGTTTTGTCAATTTATTCAGGCCCTCGTTTCTAGGCCCAGAGAATCATCATGGAAGGAAACAGGCGGTGACTGTACAGTCAGAGGGTGAGGAAACGTCCCTGCTCGCAACCCGCGTAGTCTACCAGACTTTAACGTCGTCACAACACACCAAAACACCCTTTTTCACCGACTCTCTGAGTTTGTTCCTATTTTCCCCGTTCTACACAACCCTGCCGACAGGGATCGGGGATGGATTCTTCTCCTCGAATCTTGAAGAATTTTTACGGAGTTGGCAAACTGGTGGCTTGAGACACAATTACGGGAAACAAAAGCCTGGCTGCACACTATCAACCCCATCGAGAGAGCTAAATTTGTCTAACCTAACCCCAATGACTATCAAAACTTACTGACACAGACAAGGGATAGAGGTTCTACTAACCCCCAAATTCAGTGCCTATCGACCACAAATGATCTATCTCATGAAATTATGACCATATACGCGTTGCGCGACACAAGAACTATCGATCTGCATGCGTGTCTGCCATGTCTAATGTAACACCTGAGACATGACACCGCATCGCACTCGACTGTTTGTGGACCTCTTACGAGAAAGATTGACTGGGCAGATGAGTACTTGATCAATCGCACACAGCCGACAACGGCACTTTTGTGCTTCCTTCAGTACGCTCCTACTGTCCTCAACATTCGTTGTGCGATGACTTTAGACTATGATCGCACTATTTCTGGAACGCTCTAATATGATGCATCTATGCAGTCTGGATATGCTCTACCTCGAAATGCAGACTACCAAACTGCTAAACACCTAACCCTGACTCGGACATTCATCTCTTGGAACTCCTTCACGAAGCTACTCTCGATGCTCAAATTCGCACTGTTGTTTACTATAGCGATTCTAACATCTTGACTATTTGCCAAAGATTGCCACAGCATGAGGTCTCCACAGACTGTCTCAATTACCAGACTCATATCCACTCGCAATCGTGCAATTCGATAGCGTACAGCACCCTTGGGCTTGATTAGAAAAGGGTCAATCGCAGCATTGTCACGATCCTTAGTACACACCAGAAACATGGACGCAAGCACTGGAAGAATATTGACCAAGATATCCAAAATTCTCTACTACCAAAATATGACTCTCAAGCTGACAGGCAAATTAACTAATCATCCAACAACTCTCCCCCGCGAAGAATCTTGTACGACGTTACACCTTCAGGCTTCTTGAACCAGGTATGTTTATGCGCGGCAAAACTTTCCATCTCTGGTGTAGGAATAACCGGCATCATACCCAACTTGATAATAGCTTTACCAGGCAAAGCCTCAACCTTGGACATAACCGGACTACGCAAACAAAAAGTCAGCTCACAATCACCCACACAAAACCTCTCTCTCTCCCAAAAGGCAAACAACTCACTTTCCGTCCACAGCACAGAAATATCTCGATACAGGATTCCCACTATTAGTAGCTTTATCTTGATAGACTTTGAGTGTTCCATCTCTGTCTGTAATGTCCACTTTTTCTTCTTCCATGATCAGGTTTGCAGACACCACTGATCCGGATACTTTTCGACAGTTTGCGCAGTGGCACAGGTGGCCGCGCGGCTTTGTGAAGAGCTCGTTGTCGTGGATGGTTACGGTGATGCTTCCGCATAGACAACTGCCGCTCAGAGAGTCTTTGAATGAAGAGAGGTCATGTCGTTTTGGGTCGCCTGTGAG
The DNA here is from genome assembly GCF_000721775.1 of Aureobasidium melanogenum CBS 110374. NCBI lineage: Eukaryota > Fungi > Ascomycota > Dothideomycetes > Dothideales > Saccotheciaceae > Aureobasidium > Aureobasidium melanogenum. Next base: position 147,328 of record NW_024470083.1, on the reverse strand, counting down.
ATGTGCCATTATTGTTAGAAGTGTTAGAATAGTTGGTTGCAGTATGTAACAAGAGAGAATTAGATAGCTGCTAGAACGTGATGGTGATGCTCATACGGAGTACCCGGATGAAAGCATGATAGCCTTTATTAGCAGATCCCCCGCCGCAATTGCCGCGACCCCCCGCATATGTTTATACCTAGGTTGCTAGGTATTATCGATTCGTAAGGTCCAAAGGTATAACAGCCGACGTCGACGAGCTAATTATTCGATCCTACAACGAAGTGTTCTCAAAAAATACAGAAAGCGCAAAAGGCCACCACAATCTATCTATTCCCAACTCCGAGTGCTTTAACAGAAACGCTGGTGATTGGATTCAAGTGCATTGCCCACAACTTCTTTCTCTTTCGCTACCCGAGTAGGCCAACGTGCAATGCTTATACATACAAAGGAAAATTTATTACACAAAGTACAAGTTAATCGGCTCAAACACGCATGTGTGCGATCAACTGGCCGTGATAAGAACATATCTGCAAAGAACAAAAGTTAGCAATCGTTTTTTCTTTATTCGAAGAGGATAGAGTAAACTTACGAGGTAATGGCGTTCATCCTCTCGGCACTCAACTTCATGCCAACCTTCAGAATCTCCTTGGCCACTTCTGGCTCTTTCTCTTGCATTCTCTCCCAAGCCTCGAGTGTCAGTAGCCAAGCTTCGCAATCCATTTCCGCCATGACAGTGCTCGTTCGTGCCGTTTCAGAGAAGAAAGGTAGCTCGCCACAGGTTGTGCCCGAGACGATGCTCTCATGGTAGCTTCCCTGATCGAGGTCGTACTCTGCGCGCAAGATACCGGACTGGAGAAGGTAGAAGCCATCAGGTCTGTCGCCGCGTGAGTAGAGAATCTTGCCTGCTGGGTAGCTGCGAGCCTCAAAGAAAGACACAGCGCGGAACCAGAAGTCTTCGTTGCGTGTCGTGAGGCCTTGGAACGATTGCAAAATCAGAGGTAGCGGTTGCTTAAAGTGCTTCCAGCGGTTGCTATCACCGTTTGGTCCTTGACTAGATGCCAGCGTCGTCGTGGCAGCCTGGTGTAGGAAGTTCCGTCGAGGCGAGCCTACATTCATATCGATTGAGGCAGGTGTCTGGATGGCTAGGTTTGAGGGAATGTCAATGTTTTCGGCAGAAGCTTCCTTTTGCTGATTCATAGCTTCTATGCGTTGCTTGTCGGAAAGAATGACAAGCATTTCGTTCTCGCAAGCTTCAAGCGCACCATTAAGGTCTTCAAAAACTTTTGGAGGTGGGATGGTGGAGTCCTCTACTGGGTCTTCGAAAAGGCCAACCATCTGGAGACTCCTGCCAATTTCACCATCGAGGCTCACACCAGCTAGAGCTAGCATTACGTCGCGACGGTGTAGGATACGGTTCATGCGGTTGAACGCCTCGGCTGCCGAAAAGTCGATGCCGGCGACATGTGAGAAGTCCAGGATAAGATAGCGGATTGGTTCTGCGGCGAAAGCCTCTGCTTCTATCAGAGCTCTGACCTTTTTCTCAACCTTGACGATACTGCCAAAGAAGAGATAACCACCCAATTTGACAACGCGGATCTGAGGACCAACCCTATGGAGGTACTCACGCTGACGGGGGTGACGGCGTACAGTCGACTCAGCCACTGCACCCGAAAATTCGGCACGAATGACGGTCTTGCGTGATGTCTGCACAACATACACCAGACAAGCGAGACCAATACCAACAGCAATACCGACGACGAAGTCATAGGCACCCATGACCAACGAGATGATGACAATGGTAGCATACTCCAGACGGTGCAATCTTCCGTAGGTAGCCCAAATAGCTTCTTGTGCAAGGTCAATGCCAAGCATATAAATCAAGGTTCCGACAACCATGACCGGCACATAACCGATGACGACGGGGCCGGCAACGAGGAGACCGAAAGTAGCAAGAGTCAACATGTAACCAGCAAGACGGCTGTTGCCACCAGTCTCGATGAAGAGTACACTGTTGACAAAGGCTAGGTAGTTTTGAATGCTACCAACGCAACCAGAAAGAGTGTTCGAAATGCCGTGCATGATCAATTCTCTGTTGACGCTGACATTGTCTTCTTGCACAACGATAGCCAGGTTGGGTACGTTGATGGGAACGTGCAAAATACCGAAAAAGGTAAGGGCGAACTGAGTAGGCACGGTCATCCAGATTGCCTTCCAGTCCACAAGATGGAACTTGTAGTGGCTGTAGAAGTTGTAAAATGGCAGACCAGCTTCCGGAGCATCAAACACCCAGCCTTTACGGCGCAGTGTGTCCATGCCGAGGTTGGGTACTGCAGCGACCACGATGTAGAAGATGGCGGTGATGGCAATGTAGTATGCAGGAACAAGCCATGGTCTGTCATAGTAATGCTTGACGGTCAACAAAAGAATAGCCAGGAAAAGAGGAGGCAGCCAGAGCACAATCGTGTCTGCTTGGAAGAGCTTGTGGAGGACGGCTGAGGTGAACTCGAGGTTGCCATCCAATCTTGCCGAGACTTCAATTCCAGTGACAAACAAGAAAATGCCAACGCCTCCGATACAGCCAGTAAGAATACTGTGAGGGAAGAAGTTGACAAGCGTGCCCAATCTGGCAGCACCAAGACCAAGAAAGACGAAACCGGTAAGGATAGAGCTCATTGCATAAGAAGTGATGACGGTGGCTCTCAGAGCATCAGGATTGCCGGTCCCCATGCGCGACATGATCATGTAGGTCATCTTATGGAAGAAAGGCACAACCTCAATCATCTCGGAGCCAACACCTCCGCTGAAGATGCTACCACTGGAATAAGTCAATTGAGCAGTGATGCAACTGACATAGAACATTGAGACACCGTCAGCACCCATGCTGGAGAAGACTTCCTCACCGAGAGGAAAAAGAATAATTCCATAAGACAAGGCATCCAGAAGATTGAGAAGGACACCCAGAAAGACCGAGGGCATGACCAGCGCAGGTTTGATAACAACCGTCTTGAAGACCTGCTGCATGTCCCACTCTTTGGGATGCGTGGCAATGCGGTATCCATCAGCCGCCACCTTCCGCAATGAGGGATAGGCGTGCTGCAGCGTCTGCCATGACTTGACACGCGGTAGCCGTTGGCTCTCAATGTCTTCGTCATCTTCGTCACCATCTTGAGCGCCGTCCAGAGTCTTGTAGGCCGATGCTCGTCTCGAAGCACGTCTACCAAAAAGGGGAGTCTCTTCATTAGCGTCGTCTTCGCCAGCCTCGCTGACTATCAAACTCGGCACGTCGCTATAAGGGCGAGGTCTTGGGCGTAGTTGGCTGTCAGCCTGCTGCCACGACATACCGGGTAGGTCGGAGGACGAGACTTCAGGCGAGACAGGCTCGGATTGCTCATGGATAACTTCTGGCCGAGTCTGGCCATTCTGCAGCCTCTCATCATCACCCAAAGATCTTTCTGAGTCGACGCTTTTTCTTTGGTGGGCCAGCTCAAGCGAGTGCCTAGGGGACGAAGTGGAATCGAAGCTTCTGCGATGGGCGGAATAATCTTGGGACTGACGATGCGAAAGTTGAGAGAGTCTATGGGGGTCCGAGTCGCCTAGGAACGAAGAAGAGAGTTCGGCCGTCTGTTCGCGCACGCCCGAGGAAGAATACTGAAGAGGTTCTGGTGATTGGCGCATTAGCTGGGCTCCGGACAGGCGGGTCTTATGAATTCAAAGTCACCTTGGAAGCCGTGGGCAGCATGGTGGATGTAGGATCTGCTGGGAGTCTTGTACGAGGACGAGAGAGCCGAGGCCGAAGTAATTGAACGAGCTCTTGCCCTGTGGCCGATGGAGCGCGGAGCAGCATCCTGGGCCTCCGAATCTTCCTGCTGCAGCTCGTCATTGGCAAAGGGCAAACGCTGCTGATGAGACGAGGCATCCGACGGCGTGCGGCCACGCTTGAAAAGTCGCGACATGGTGCGACTGACAGGCGTCAGGTTTTGTACGTCTTGTTTGGTGGATTCGGCCGTTCTTTTCAAGGGATTGGCCCTGCTTATCTCAGAAAGGACGTGGGCTGACTAGACGACAGGAGGTGCGCTGACCCAGAGAGCCAATTGCTGAAAGTCAAGTTTGCATGTGCATGAGGTCGACAGCAGAGAGGAGAGCGAAAAAAGCAGGCACTGCTCTAGTATCAACAGTGACAGGATTCAATTAGTTGCGAGATAACAGCACCTGAGGCCGCATCCACCGGCAATCCCACATGTTCAGCAGAAAACGTAAACGTCTGGCTGGCCCCCGTCAAGGTCCTGGCTCCACTTTTGTCAAAACTAAAAACGCTGCAGCTGTCTAGACAAACCCTGTACACCACTCCACCCTGAGAACTGCGACAAGATACTCGAATAGCGTCTTGTACTACATCTTTCTCCTTCCGTCCTGACATGACATCTGATTCCTGAGTCTTCGCTCAAAAGACCTTGTCCAGCAAGGAAAATTTCCATTTAGCGGACCTGCTCAGTCGACGTCATTTTTGCTTTTGCATGAATCGCACCGAGTGGTCGCGAACCACCCCACACATGCTGATTCGTACTCGGCCCATCCGATCCGCTGGCTGACAATGTCAATCGCAGTCAGTGCCTGGATTTGAATGCTTGCTGCCGTCCACTTGTGCCATCCGACCAGTCATTGGATCGCTTGCCTCCTTGACTTTGATGCTGTCGTTAGGCCAAGAGTGGGCATGTCGCTGTACATGGTACAGGCAATTTTTGAGTCTCTTGCAACTGTAAGAGCTTTGCATTTGCCAGGTAGCAAGAAGCATATAGCTCATTTCCTGATCTCGAGAGCCGGTTACAAGCGTACCTGGAATATGCAAGAAAAGGCCGTGTGCTCGTGGCACAATCTCGGATCGTGGCATGCAGAAAGTTGTTAGGTAGGGTGCGAAGGCTTAACTGAGCTTTTGCAGATAGCCCTGCTGAATCAGACGCTCGACGTCTCCCTGACGGACGTAGAATTGACTGTTTTTGGTGAGATCGATGGCTCTGGTGAAATGTGTAAGCAGACGGTATGTGACCTTGTTCAAACCAACTTACCCGTATTCCGTTTGGATCTCACCAGCGTCTTTCAATACGCGAACGTCGATGAAGAGATCGGTCGGTGGTTCCAAGCTGCCAGTCAAATCGATGTCGGTCCATTGACCTTTGTATGCGGCCAGAAGATCGCTATACAGGCGAACGTATTCTTCTTCCTCAGGACTGAGACTGCTCTTGGTATCCTCGGCATTCATGGCTTGGGGCTCGGCGGTTGTCTGATCAGCTCCAATGACATCGATGCCTCTCCAGCACATGTCTTCTAGCTTGTCGGTGCGTACGCGGTGATAGGCCAAGAGACAGCGTTTGTTGCGACGCATGCTCAGGTGGTTGACGAGAAGAGCGCATGCGGTTGCTGGGTCTTGAGATGGGTTGAAAGAAGAGCCAAAGGGCTCGAGTAGGGAGTTGACTTCTCGGTTGAGCTCGCGGACTTCACGCACTACGGTACGGACGAGCTCAGTCTGGTAGGCCGGGAGCTGAGGAAGTGCCTGGGTTCTTTTTGCATGTTGCACCTGGGGCGCATGTTAGTCGGTCGAAGCAATCCATGTGATAAATGCACAGTACCAGTTTGTTGCCGACATCTCCATACATTGTTGTGGTGAGAGTGGAAATTTGGCCGATCGGGGGTTCAAGAGAGACGCGACGAACTCGGCTTCGCACGCGTTCATGACGCTTCGCTTGGGTCAGCAATTTCCATCTCGGCGCGTCGTTGCCCTTTCCTCGACCCGAGTCCATTTGTGCAATACTCGCCTGACCATGGCCACTCACTTTTTGAAACACTCCTGAAGGGAAAGACACAAGGAAGGCACGACTTGTCACAAACAACTTCCATCAAATCAACGCTATCTTTCTTGCAAATACAGACTCCATTATGTCCTGCCATATTCAATCCAACCTCTGTTCATCCGATGAGTCATTCCATCCGATTACGACCGCGAGGTCATCCTGTCATCTGTTCCATACCATCTCTATCACTCAAGGAACTGCTGGTATGGCGAATTGTCTAGCACCCCTCCCAATTGCGGATCCACAAGAAATTCATCATTCGCTGTCCCCTCAGTGACCACCTGCCCACCACTCATGTCGAATCCACCGTGCATGGCCTCCTGAAAGTTGGCGTCAAGGCCTGAAATCTCGTGTCCCAGGTTGTAGGTCGTGTGGTCGGGATGCAGCAAGAGTCCGTTGTGGTCCATGAAGTTGCCTCCGTGCTGCGGTTGTTGATATGACGACACTGGTGTTGGGCCCCTGGACTGCAACAACTCATGGTGCTGCCCACCAGGCAACGATACCAATGCTCCGCCGGATCCCATCGATGCTGGCGTGCCGTTCATTGCCATTCGACTATCATGCATCTGCTGCACTCCGCCTCCCTGCTGATACACTGCGTACTGACCATGACCGTTGGCAACTGCGTATGCATACGGATGGCTGTGATACATCTGTGCCTGACTGGCTGCATATGGCAGCATTTGTTGGTATGTCGTAGAGCTTCTTCCAGGATCCGCAAGCTGGTACTTCACATCTGCATACGAGTAGTTGTCGGCATAAGGATCTGTCATTCTTGGAGGCTGCTTGGCTTGCCTGACCTGTCGTCCTGGCCGATATTCGCCATCAGGGTCGTCATCCGAATCGCTGAAGTGGCTGTATGCGCTCTCGGGGTAGTCCAGGATCCGCTTGGGATTCTTCTTCTTCGGGATGGCCTTGGCAGGTGAAAACTTGTACTCCGGGAATGCTCTCTGATGATTCTCTCTTTCTATCGTCGCCAGTCGGTCGTAGTAATCCTTGATCTCTTTGGGCTCCAGCTTCTTCCAGCTTTGGCCGGTCACTTTCGACACTATCTGGTGGTTGTTCTGGTCGCACCATTTCTTGGTACGCTCAGCATATGCGGAACGGTACAGCATGAACCTGTTCATAGGCCTCGCAATCTTGTTGGCTTTGGTCACCTCCGAACGTCTTTCTTCCACCGATCTGTTGGCCCATGCCTCCATATCCCTCAAGGGTGTGTCAGAGTCCTTGGTCAAGACACTCAAGGGTGCTTGAAGTACGACATCTGCTTCCTGCACTTTCTTGGCTCTGTTTTTTCTCACTCCAGCGATACGAGGACTACTGGCTGCGGGCGTAGAGCGCGACGAACTCATCGGCGAGTCCATGGGCTTGGTCGTCCGCCCACTTCGCGTTCTTCTACTGCCATCGCTTCCTGTGTTGGGACGAGAGGCTGGACAACTGGCACCGACACCTTGATAATCGTAGTTGGTGTTGTCGTACGTGCTCAGGTTGCTGCCATCTGGCCACCCTGAGTTGTCCTTGTCATGGTCAGCGTATTCTTCTTTCTGTCGGAAGGATGACTTACGAATGTGAAGTTGTCATAGGCTTGTCCTTCATTGTAGATTTCAATGTGGGACAGCTCATGTTGGTTGTCCAGAGATTGGCCGTATTGACCTGACTGAGTGATCCGGTTGGATGGCATTGCGACTTTCACCTGCTCTCAGATTGAATCAGGACTTGGTGTTGCTTTTGCTGTTTCAGACGATTGCTCGATATCTTGCACGCACTGAATGTCGGCTTTGTCCTGTGTGTTGGGACAACTATTCTGTGGTGACGAATAAAGCAAAAGGTAGCAAAGAAATTGTGTCGCCTTTGGGTGTTGCTGTTTTGATTTGGACCGGCTACAGGCTAAGTCACCAGCCTCGTACCAAGCAGTCTCGGATAAAGGTCGAAAGAGCTCCGAGTCAGTGTCACTCTGGGGCACAAAAAGCAAGATAGTATGCGTCTTCGTTGGCCAAACACTTGCAACCTATGACATGGTAAGCGAAAGTCTCGTGCTGTCAGGAGAACGAACAAGGATGTATTCGTCCACGTAAACCACGTGCGTGGATCAAAGGCAGATGCAACGAACCTTGTCTCTTTTCGCAATCTTGCTTCCTAGATCGCGATGTCTTGGACAAACACTGGGGTTGTGGCTGCTGCTGAATGATGAGCTGATGCTTTGAACTATTGCTTTGCTTGTGTCTCGACGCAGGCGATCTTTGGTGTTTGTTGTGTTAGACAAAGTCCTTACAACCCGGGATGGCTTCCACAAGTCGGAATATTTGCCAAAGGAAGAACGAAACAAGCAGAAAGAAGGTCAACAGGTTCCCAGGATTCTTTGTCGGTCTCGTCAAAGGTATTTGTACAAACTCTGTCCGTGAAGATTGAGCAAGTGCCGATTGCAAACTCAGTCTTCCTGCAAATGGAAGACTACTGAAGCCGGACAAGCATCACCGCATCCGTATAGGGATTTGAAGCCTGGACCCTCTGACGCTTTCTTGTCTGTCCGCTTTGGGACAAGCTACCTCTCATTGAATCTGCGTTACTGCTTTTGGAAGTATACTGGGCTATCGCCTTCTCTAAGAGCATTCTTCAGTTTGCGACAGCGAAGAAGAAATACATGAACCATCTGTTTTACCAGCAAGATATTGTGCTGAGGCAGACATCGTTTCAGCCGCTCCCAGCTCTGATTGCAGATGGCGGCGCCACTGCCTTCACCGTGGGAGCGGTTGCCTTACCGATGACTGGCCCGTCCCATCGGTCCAGTCGGCGAGCCTCACATCTGCAGGACCCACTGGTTTGCAGAGAGACAAGATGACATGCATCATAAAACAAGAGAGAGCATAGCGTGCTTTCTGCGCCCGCCCTAACCAGCGAGTCCCCATCAGAGTGCATGTGCGGTCTACTTCTGGTACCTGTTGAAGTCACTGTCCAATCGCGTTCTTGTTGACGGATGGCTCCGGACCCGGCCAACACCATCAACATTCTTCAATGTCGACTATGCAACTCTAACCGAAAAGGGACTTCGACGAGCATGGGAGCAGATTTAAGCACTACGTTGAGCTCAGGCTGAAGCTGAAGCGAGGGTAACATATCCCTTCCACCTTTTTTTCCTGAATACATTGGGCGTCATGACGCTGCATGGCCAAGATAGACACCACATGTGGTCCTGGCAGATGTGGTCACCCGCCCTGCGGCAGGACGGACCGCACATGTATAGGGCTTGGGGAGACACATTGTTTGGTCCTGATTCTCGTGACTGTGGAGATTTGAAGTAGGCATGCATGCATGCACGTCCCAACACACGCAGGCAACCAATCCACCGCTGTGGTCCTTGGGGTCATGATGAAAACAGCAAAGAGCACACGACCCCTCACCCCTCGGCCGTAATGCAGTCTGAGAATCTCACCACCACTCTCCAACCTACTGAACAACCAGGCAAATTCACACTACTGCAAACGGTAAGTTGATGCAGTATGGCTCTCTGCGTCGAGACAGACAGTGCGAAGCCATTGTCTCAGAGGAATGTACGCTAGGCCCAGCTTTCACGAGTGCTCGTTTGTGTAACCACACCTTTTCCAGCTCCCTGATCTGGGGTTGGCTGCAGCTACCCGGCTGGGAGCACGAGCGCAAGGTCTACGTTTGTGCAAGGCACCCGTGTCGGCATGTCCGTGGTTTACAGGTCCTCCTTCTTCTTGTAAGCGATATCGCCGTGGCCGGATAGCGATCATGAGTCGATGTCTTTATGTTGCTAAAAGTGTGGACACAAGGTTTGTTTCATCAGCAGTCAATGTTTGAAGCTTGATTTGGATCACTGGACGTCGAGCAAATCTTTGCGAATCGACCTTGATTCTCAGCAACGCCCTCTGTATTCACTTATGAATTCGAGAGCTAAATGCAGGTCTTGTGTTCAACATCTGGCACCTATACAGCAGCTAGCAGGGACCGTTGTCTCCCTCGTCTACGATATTGACTCTGGTGGTCAGTTTGTGGCAGACGTCATGACAAGCACGTAGGTATCTTCAAGGAAGGAACGATCGCGAGATGTCAATGCAATTTAGTCACTATGTGTGATTTCTGCTTCAGTAACTACATAAAACAGGTAGGTGCGAAGGCGCTTGTTTCTGCACTTTGATAATCACACTTTTCTAATCCTGAGGTCGAGACTGAACCAATATCTGTCATCCAGTGTGGCTGTCAGATACAGACTCTCATTGCGCGGACGTCTGAATTTCCTACGCTTTCTGCACTGGATCGGTGAGCTAGTTGACGTCCTATTCGAGAAGGTGGGATCGTGGGGACCGGGTTGATAAGTTCACCCTTCTTTCCTATCTAGCCAATACGTCTGCATTGTCAATACCTGAGTCCAAGATCCTCTTGTCGCGTGCTTGTCAAACTGTGTCTGCTTCGAACCATTTCCTTCAATCAGAAGCTGATGACACCAACGCCAGCCCAGTCTCCAACTACTTCTCTCTATACATCGAAAAATTGTAGAGTTTTGCAAAGTATACTCAAAGGAACAGAAAACCAATTTCTTGCATCTTTATCTTAAGTCTCTTGGTGAATTTTTCAGAAATGATTTTTTTTGGCAGTTTGGCAAAATATGAAAAATTTAAAAATTAAAAAAAGTCGTCGAGAACTTGGCTGCGGGTATGACCCTGATACCTGGTAATTCTCTCAATGCAACAAGCAAATGCTGTACTTCTTTAGGTATTTTGTCTCGATATGGCATTAAACCAATGTCAGCGATTTATTCGGAAACTCTCGCGGTTCTTGCTTGGTCATAAATATGAATGTGGTGGTTGAGAAACCGCAATACAGTCATCCAGCACATCCGTCGTGATGCAGCTCAAGAATCCTTCACGGCTCACGCAAGAAGTTGATCTACTGGATAAAGGCATCAAAGCAGGCCGGAGACAAAAAGGTACGATTTTTGTTTGAGCAGATATCTCTACAATTACAGCGAACATAAACACAGTGAGTACTTGACACAGTTAGTCTGTTGCTAGAGAGATGAAATTCGAAAGAAAACGAAAAACATTGAGCTTGTTGCCAGGGTATCATATCATAAGTAGAGCAGGCAATGCAATCGAGTCCGGTTGTCGGAGTCCAGAAGCGAGCATGCTTTTGAGAAAAAATGGTTATATGGAATTGGCCTAGACGAAAAGATGACGTCTAGAACATTTGGCGATCCCTCATCTCGACAGGAAGGAAGACCATGGTGATTGCGGAAAGCCAAATGCCACCAGCACCAAGCCAAAGAATACCAGAGCTCTTCGAAGCAATCAGATTCTCTCCTGCAAACGGCGCAACGATGCCGGCAATACGGCCCAAGCATGACAGCATGCCGCTGGCGCTTCCACGATAGGCAGTGTCGAATAGTTCAGGGGCTGAGGCGTAAAGGACAGCATTGAAATACTTTGGTATCAAAATTAGCTCGTGATGCGAGTGGAAGAGGCTCATTCTGAGGACTCACAGTCTGCATGATATATTCCAAGGCGTTGAGACCGACGTAGCCGGGGACGTTGGTGACTTGAGTATACATGGCCATTGCAAGACCTTGACAAAGAGCAGAGAAGACAAGCGACCACTTCCTGCCAACGAGAGGCAACTGAACCGATGCCATGGCGATCATAGCACCAAGAATGCCAGGCGTATAGATGGCAAAGTAGTGTGCGTAAGTCTCTTCGACAGAACCAGATGCATTGACTTCATTTCGGAGAAGAATCAAAGGCAAGTATTGACCGGCGAGGTTAAAGGACCAGTAATCACCCTATGAGGAGTAACGTTAGTTTCTCAGGGCCACGAATAGCGTAGACGGAGTACTCACCATATAGGCAACGGCCAAAAGCACAAAGATAAAAACCTGCAGCTTGCTGGTGAAAAGAGCTTTGAGATGCTTGAAGCTGTGGGCAGTGTTCTTGAGAACGCGCTTAAGTGTGTCCGTGGTGCTGAGAGGTTGACCAGAAGCTTCAAGCTCACCAGTAGACAACGAAGAGGTCTCGTCAACAGCGGCGAGATGGGCAACGGTCAAAACTGGCGGAGGAGCTCTGTTGAACTTGGCAATCTTGTGCAGGACTTCGATGGCTTCGGCCTCCCTTCCTCTGCTGACTAAGAACTTGGGCGACTCTCGGAAGCTGAAGACAAAGAAGCGCAAGAAGAAGACAAACAAAGTAGCGCTTCCAAGGATAATGAGGGTGTATCTCCAACCCATGTTGCTGCTCTCGGTACAACAAGGTGTTTTTCCAGTACTGCAAGCGGGATAGTCTATATTGCAACGCCACTTGGGCTGTGCTGCAGTGCCGTAGGTGACGCCAGTTGCAAAGACGACACCAATGGGCTGCCACAAGGAGAGAAGAGAAACAAGGAAGCGACGATTTTGAGGGAGGAATTCGAGAGCGATGGTGGCATCAATGGGAATGTTTCCACCGAGACCTAGCGAAGCAAGGAAGTATATAGCGCAAATCGCACCGTAATTATCCTTGGGAGCAGCCTCATTGAAAGTCAGCTTTTGCAACAACAGACTAGACGAACAGAATATACCAAGATAAGACCGAAGACCGAAGTGATCAGACATGTCAAGTTGAAGGCCCAACGACGGCCAATGACATCTACCAGGATTCCAAAGCTGAAAGCGCCGACAGCTAGACCAGCGTTTGCACAAGAGAAAATTGTTCCGGTTTGGCCATCAGGCACACCCATTTCCTGGTAGATAGCTGAAGCGATCAAACCAACACCTTGCGACCAGGCCAGATCCAAGAAGTAGCCGAAGCCGCACAGGAACCAGATGCACCATTGGTACCTGCCCATACCAAATTTGTCGAGTTCGGCATTGATGAGAGCCGCTTTCTTCTCAAAAGGCGTGAGATCGTGCGCAGTTTGGCCCTTCAGAATGTGGCCAACAGATAGTCCTGCTTCGGGCGCGATGGCGACAGTAGCTTGGCCTACCTCAGCCTCGGCCTGGTTGGATGACATGTGCCGCAGACTCTTTTCATCCTGAGTCTGGACATCTTCACTCTGCTTGGAGTGCTTAAAGGAGTCCAGCATGGTATTTTCGTGTCGCAACACTGTTGGGCTGAGCTGAGCTTGTTTGCGTCGTCAATTGAAGGTCGGTCGATCCTGTCGCAAAACGCTGAAGAAAGTCCAGTCGCGTGAGTATTGGAAAGTGGATGCAAAGTAAGAGGAAGGAGCGACCACTGCCTGGTTTTGTCTTATCACTGACCGTAGGATTCAAGCGCCACTCCTAAAAAATTCTTGCTGTCATGGCCCATTCGTAAGGTGCGTATCGTTAACTTACCACTTACCGCTTGCGGAGACCTGAGAGCGTTTACTGCAACTACATGCCGCTATATGCAGTAGCGAGCCTATCACTATCCGTTTCCGTTAACCTTACAGTCGTTTAGCCTTCGCTCACACTAGCGACCTCTATCCACACTCGCCGCCATCTTCTCACTGAATCTCACACGCAGGAAAGTGCAAAGAAGTCTGCTGTTGCTGTCGCAAACTTCAGGAATGGAAAACCGAGAGGATGTTTCGTGACGTCGACATTATCCATCAAATCGTGGCTCGCGCGATTCGATGCGGGGACTCGACGTTGATTGGCTGTGCAGCTTGAACTCTATCTATCGTGTAGATCCTTTATATCCACTTCTCGGCAGGATGTAACCCTTGTTGATCATCTACACGGCACACTATGTAGTAGTGTGCTCGGCCATGACCGAACGAGTTAAGCATTGATAGAAAATTCAGCCAGCCCTCACCGTAGACCATTCAGCAGCACTCAGGCGCAAATGGTGCAGCAAGCAGGAAACAAAACATCGCGTGATAATCCCATGACCTCAGCTCTTCGGCCGTTGACGCCAATACGCCTATACATGACATGAAATCCTTCGCTTTTATTGCCGTCTAGACTTGCGTATGCTTGAGCAAAGCCAAGGCAAAGGCAATAGAATGCAGATGACAAAACAGGTAATGACAGATGCAACGCTCCTCCCTCAGATTTCCATGGCTGAAGAGGCCAAGCCATCACTTGCGCCATCGAGGACACCCAGAAGGCGAGCATATGGGACGGTGATGCGTTGGAGGTCACGATGCTTGCCTACGAATGCGTCAGTATCAATGAACGTGAGCCAGACAAGAATTTTAAACTTACCCAAGATGAGAACGACTTCCTTGAGCAGCTCTTCTCGGGGCCAACCAACAAGATCCCCTTCTTCAGCCATCCAGCCTTGTCCTCTTTCCTCAATTGGCTTCTCCTCTTCATCCTCAAATACGCTGCCCATAAGCGACCGCAGTAGCTCTTCAACCTTGGCCTTCGAGCCTTCAGCGCCGATACGCTTGGCGTACATGAGAAGATACAGGTGGAACTCTTCGCGTGCGCCCAAGGTCATGGCTGCTGCGACACGATTCTCGAGATGTGCAACGCTCACAGCACTCTCAAATCCTTCATATCCTTCTGCAACAAGCAACGTCTTGACCAGTCTTTGCAGGAAGTACGCACGGCCACGCAGCAAGGATTGGGTTGTGGTATTCCGTTCGAGCAGGGGGATAATTCCAGCGGATAAATTCTCAGGTTTGAGGTCATCATCAGTAGTGGAAGTGCCGTTGGCGCCCTTGGTCGTGGGTTGCACGGTAGAGATGGATGTGTCGGCCGTGTTCCAATACTGGCTGCCCACTGCCCACCAAGGCTCTGACAAACGTTGCCAGATATACATGGCTTGTGAATAGCTGTAGCCATCTCCGTTAGACAGACCTACTATGATTCGTCCTTGTGAGTTGAGGCGAGCGAACATGACGGCTGGTCCATTCGTAGTGTGGCCCTGCTGAGCTGTAGCAGCAATATCCAGCACAGGCGCGAGAGATACTGGTGGGTGTGGTGACGACATGGTCTTGATGTTCCAGACGTAGCACATTCCTACGGCATTCACGCACAAGAGCCACCAGCCTCGGCAATCCATAATGACGGGTTGTGCGTCGAGGATGAGGGCGTTGAGCAACCTGCGACCAGCTGGGGTCCAGATGTGAACCGACCCATCTTCACAAGCAGCAGCCCAGAAATTGTGGTTTCCGGTGACAAGCAAGACGGCTCGAGGCAGATAATCTTGCCATATTGATTGACCTCGCCTTGAGACTGTGAGGCGAGTGGGATCGCGATCCTGGACCCTACCTGTGCGTGCAGGTCCAGAGGCATTACGTGCCTCGAACACAATTGATGGCTCATCACTTGTGTCCATCTGCTGTCCTTCGTTTTCTTGGTTGTTAGTTGTATCGAGGGGACGGACTATGGTCGCTCTGACGAGGGGTACTGCTAATCTGACCTGGCTGGTAGTCAAGCTGGGATTGACAATGGCAGGTCTGAGCGGTTCAGCGGTTTCGGTGACGCTTTTACCAGCTGAGCTTGGTGGAACGAGACCAGCGGCAGTGTTGATGACCACAGGCGTGGCTCCATTTTGTTGAATAGAGGCGATGCGCTTCTCAGCACGACGATCATCGTCTCCTTCAATTTCAGCAAACTTCCTCTTGTTGCCAAGTAACAGCGAAGCAAGACCGCCTCGAGGAAGACCATCGAACGGTTTTGACAGATCCAATGTTGTCTGAGGTGCATCGTTACGACTGGCTTGCGAGACACTGGACATGAGTTGTGGTTTCGGTAATGACGACTCTCCAACACCGGAAGACGAAGAAACAAGCAATGGGGCAATGCGCTTCTTGCCATCTTTCGTAATCGTCACACGCTGTTTGAGTTTATCGATTTTTGCGACCTGCGGGTCTAGTGGTGGTGCCGGTTCCTTGGGCTCGGCAGTGTCTGTAGTGCCATTCGTTGTTGTGTCCTTAGTTGTGCCATTGGTTGTTGCAGCAGGAGCAGACTTGTCCGAGGTCCCGTTCAAGGACGGAACAGCAACGGTGCCATCGCCCATAAGCTCTCCCATGCGACCCTGGACACCCTTGAGCTCGCCAGCCTTGCTATTCTCTTCAAGTCTCAAAGCGTCTGGACCCTCAACAACTCCAACTCTTCTGCCTGCGCCGAAGCGTGCTAAAGCTTTGTCATTGTTCACAACTGGTGCTGGGTAGCCCAGCTCTCCCGCGGAAAACACACAACAGGCGATGGTTCCATCCAAACTAGTAAAGTAGATAGTCTCGCCGTCGGGTGACCATGCAAGGTCCGAAATGGGTTTAGCAGCAAGCTCCTGTGTGACGACAAAGGGTCGAGGAGAATTTGTGTTCCAGACGCTGAGTGTCTTGTCTTGGCCGGCGCATGCTACGACGGTGACAGCACCGGCAGCAGCAGTTTCTTGAGCATTAATGTCGCTAGCTGGTGGAGGAGGCTCAGGACAGAAGAGACGCGGAGAGAAAGCGCAGACTTCGACGGGACCTTCGTGGCCTATCAAGTTGACTTCGCTTTCCCAGCTGCCGCGAGTAATGATGGCAACAGAACTCACAGGGCCATTTACGGCATTGGCAGCAGCTATATGAGCACCATCAGGAGACCAGGAACATCTGCGGAAGTATGTAGTCAGGGGGGATGTGGTAAAGGGGACCGAGACAGTGGCTTCGAGGACGAAATTGTTGACTTGATCGTAGGTAGTGGCATTCGGAGGAGGAGAGGTGAAGCGGAAGATGCGTATGGTACGGTCGTCGCTAGCAGTAGCAAAGTATTTGTTCGCGGGATCGAAGGTGATGCCCTTGACGTGACTCTGGTGTTGCGATAGCGTCTTGAGCTTTTCGAACGTGTGACCAGACCATACCACGACCTTAGAGTCGAGGCCAACGGATACCAGTATGGATGAATCAGCGGACCAGCCTAGGTCTTGAACGTCGTTGTCGTGGCCGATCAGGCGTCGGAAGATTCGCCAATTCTCGACAGGGGGAGTCTCGTTGGAGCCAAATGTGGTGTGGGCCGGAGGATTGGGATCGAGGTTATAGATGCACACAATCTTGTCATCGGCACCAGAGGCCAGGTATTTGCCATTTCCAGAGAAGCGCACAGAGTGGATGGTGCCCGAGTGGTAGCTCATAGCGGCCAGCTGTTTGGGCTTGGTGTATTCTGCGTTGGCGCCATTGCGGATCGCGTCCGTTGACCAGATTCGCACATGTCCATCTGTTGAGCTGCCATCTTAGCATGTCTGCTCTTGTTCGAATGCTTGTGTGACAAGGCGCACCTCCTCCTGCTGTTACCAAACGGCTTCCGTCGGGCGAGACGTGACAACTGTAGACTTCGAAATCCTTCTTGTCGCCTGGAGGTATCTTATCAGCTATGGTTCTAAGTGTACAATACGTAAAGGAATGCGACAGACCTCCGTGGGTCAACCAGAGCGGTTTAGTGAAGCGCATTGCGACTGTTTATCGAAGGTGCATGCTCCAGCTCTCGAAGGGTGCAACGAAAGATACTAGGCGGCCGTGTGCATGCGACACGACCTGTTCAAGCCGTTACACAGAATAGACGAACGTGTTGTTTCTTGTATGTGTTGTGGAAAGACAACACTCAATAATTCACATGCTCCATCAACGTCCCTCTTTGGAGCTTGGCACAACTGTAAACCGTGACCCTGTCCATCCTTCCTTGGTTGGAGCTGCGTGACGTCGATCTCGAATACGATAGACGGTTGAGATAACATAAACCAGTCCATTTCCATTTCTTCATAGAAGCTCGACTGCCACGATGGCGTTGACCACACCCAATCCCGAGCACCTTTACGGTCTGGTTGATATGGGAAGGTAAGGCAGTTCTCCCTTCATCTCTTTTCTAAAGACCCATCGGAAAAAAGTGTCAAAACCTTTGAGAACAAAAAAACATAGAATGATTGAAGGGCCACGAAAATAAAGATGGAGATGAAAAGAGTAACTCAGCAACTACTAACAGCGAATCCATCAATCTAGCAATGGCATCCGCTTCTCCATCACCGACCTCTCACCACCAACAACAAGAATCTTACCCACACTATACACTTCACGCGCCGGCATATCTCTCTACGATGCCCAATATTCCTCTAACGGCACACGCGTCCCCATCTCGGACGAAATCATAAAAACTGTAGTCGACAAGTTATCCCACTTCAAACGCACCTGCGCCGATTTCAGTGTTCCGGAACAAAATATTACTGTTCTGGCGACTGAAGCCACTAGAACTGCTGTTAATTCTCAAGAATTCAGAGATAGTATCAAGGAAGCTACTGGATGGGAGGTCAAGATGCTTGCCAAGGAGGACGAGGGCAGGGTTGGTGCATTGGGTGTTGCAACATCTTTGGGTGAGGTCAAAGGTTTGGTTATGGATTTGGGCGGTGGAAGCACGCAATTGACTTGGTTGGTCAGTGATGCCGAGACTGGCGAGATCAAGATGCCTGAGAGAGGTGCTGTTAGTATGCCTTTTGGCGCTGCAGCACTCTCTCGCCGCATCGCAGAGGCCGAGAAGCAAGGCGAAAAAGCAAAAAGACAGTTTGCTGAGGAAGTCAAGCAGACCATTACTGATGCGTATAATAGCTTGAGTATCCCTACAGAGCTGCAGGAGTTGGCGAAACAGCAGGGTGGCTTTGCTTTGTACCTCTCTGGCGGCGGGTTTAGGGGTTGGGGCTTTGTGCTTATGAGCGAGCACGCCGTATCTCCCTACCCAATCTCTCTCATCAACGGTTTCTGCGTTGATAGAAGCACTTTCTTGAATACGGTATCAGTGCAACAGGCAGCAAACTCACACCTCGACTCCGAAGACGACAGCGCCATCTTCCGCATCTCCCAACGGCGAGCAACCCAAGTCCCCGCAGTTGCATTCCTCGTCACCGCACTCTCAGAAGCCCTACCACACATCAAAGAAGTCCGTTTCTGTCAAGGCGGTGTCAGAGAAGGCTATCTCTTCTCTACTCTACCTCAAGAAATCCGCAAGCAATCTCCTGTCGTGGTTGCCACTTCTGCTGCTGCAACGCCTGGATCTGCTCACCATGCAGATTTGCTTACACACTCTATTCCTTCTAGTTCTCTCGCTGGTACAGGACTGAGTATCCCCCTGATTCAGGCTTTCGCAAATCTGTCTCCGCATTTTTCGTCCCATCCTAAGGATATCCGTGCTGCGGCTGCTTTGCGCTGTACAACCACTGGTCTTCTAGCTCACGCTCATGGTCTCTCACACGCTGAACGAGCATGTCTCGCCCTGCTGCTTTGCAACCGCTGGGGCGGCAAGAAGGACCTTCCTCCCACAGACGTACCTTTCCTACACAGCATGCAAGCTCTAGTGGGTCCTAAAGCATCTTGGTGGTGTGCCTATCTCGGTGCCGTGGGTGCCTTGATCGGAGCAATTTATCCATCAGGCCGTGGCAATGAATTCATGAGTCTTGCCTCAGAATGGAGTGTTTCTCACAAGAAAGGAGACAAGATGTTGGTGTTACAGACAAAAGATAAGCAAGCTTCTTCTCTACGTTCAATGGCTCATGAAGAAATGGAAAAGATCGAGAAGATAGGAAAGAAGAAGAATTGGATTGGTGGGAAAGAGGGGTATGGATTCAAGGTCCAGGTGCTGTGATCTCGAGGGCTGTATTCCTGTCTCCTGCACGTATAATAGAAGCCTTCGAGATTGAATCATTGGGTAATAGTAACCTCTTACTCTACTTCAACTGTCAATATCAAATTTCCGTCTACTCTTAGAAGAACTAGATACTCTCTCACTCACACTCAGATCTGACATTGTTGGATCGACCTTTGGTCTTTTCAACTCCTGCAGAAAAGTCGGGTGGGCTTGGAGCTACATCTTGGCTGCAGGTTTGATCTTAAGCTTCCCCGAGATTTGGCGCGGTCAAAGAGGGCAAACCTCTGTTGATGGTGTAGTTTGAAGTGCTAAACGACTTGAAATATCAAGACTCTCACGCCCACGTATCTTTAACACAGACGGACACATTGTATAACCTTCTTAGACGTGCAAACATTTGATGGAAAGCGAATTATGTCTTGAATTGTATGTTTCGAACAACAATAGCAATTGTAGCATCATAGCATCTTGTTCTTCCATCATCGCCATATCCCCAGCAATATGTATAGTTATCCGTCCATAGCTATCTCTTAGTAGTAAAAGCAAGTTGAAAGCATTCTTTGTCGTCTCATCGTCTCAGTCATTACAGCTCGTGTTCTTTAGCCATTCATGGTGTATGTCGTAGTGTCATGGTTGTGCGTCGTACATGGGTCTTTCGTGTCGAGTGCCTCCAGACCAGAGGAAAGGGCCGAAATGCAAGACTCTAGCGCAGGGTTTTCTTGGTAGCATGGTTGAAGGCACGAAGAGCCTTTGCACCATTGCGCTGGGCGTGATTTCCCAGCTCTCCGGAGAGAATGAGCTTGGTACTGCACAGAGGAGTCAGTAAGTCCGAAAGTGAAAAGGACATATGAGTTAGTGCACGGGAAGAACAAGGATATCGATAAGGTAGCTAAGGCAAGGTGAGACAAGAAGGGTAATATGACTTACGCAGCCTGAATGTCATGAGCCTGGAGGGTAGGTTTCTTCAGCTTCTTGCATAGATCCGAAGCCAGGTCTGCAATACGAATGCAAATGTCTGTTTGTAGTGTTAGTTGTGCTGTATTGAATGACAAGCCTAATTGTTCCACACCTTTGACGAAGTCATTCATAATCTGCATAGCAGCCTTGCCAATTGCATTGTCAGGATGAATCTGTTTCAGAACTGTGAAGGTGTTTGTCAGACATCGGTACACACAGAGAGTGGTAGCAAAAGGCAAATGGACAAACCTTTGTGGATGTAGGCCTGAAAGTTTGTAGGATCACGTTTGACACGACGCTTTCTCTTCTTTCCTTCGCCGTCTTTCTTGCCATCAGTGGTGGCAGAAACCTTCTTGGCTGCAGGCTTCTTGGTTGCAGCCTTGATCGCAGCCTTAGTCTCGGTCTCATCGGCAGATGAGTCAGGAGTATCAGGTGTGGCAGCACTGGCGCCATCAGCAATCGAGGCCAATGCCTTGTTGACCACGTCGCTGTCGCCGCTGCTCGTGGGAATATCTGCATCGGGCTGGGCTTCGCCCTCAACTTGCGTGTCCTGTTCGAGCTGGGTCTCGTCCTCAACTTGCGTATTCTGGTCGAGCTGGGTGTCATTGTCGGTTTGAGTCTCCTGATCAGGCTGAATTGCATCCTCGTTGCTTTGAGAAGCTTCATGGCCCTGCGTCTGAGCGATGGCGTGCTGGGTCTCAGCAGCAGTGAGCTTTCGTGCGATCTTAGGAGGCATCTTCGATGGGGTTGGACGTGTCTAGTGACTTGAAACAGGTAGAGAAAGAAGAGGAAGGACAGGTAGGATCAAAGAACACGTGAAATAAACGTGTCAAAGGAGTGTGTTGTGTAATGAAGAAGGCAGGAGGGAGAAGAGTTGGCTGGCGCAATGAAGTGTATGAGAAGCCGTCGAGTCTTCTGTCGAGACGGCCGACGCTTTCGGCAGGCAACGATACCACCTACCTGCCGAAAGAGGAAAGAGCTACCCCGTATGAGGGCTCTCGGCGACAAGGTATACCTCCCTCGAAGTGCTTCTGGTCTTGAATCAGTCTTGGAGAACGATATGCATCACTTGAAGACAAAGAGATGTGTTCACAGCTGTACGAGATCTACAACGAGTCAAGCTGTGATATATAGATCATCATTTTAGATCGTCGTCATGCTTGCGTCCAAGCCTTGCTAATGCTACATGACCTGCGAACGCCGTTTGAGGTACGAGTTCCTGCTAAATGTACAGTAGAACGATCCTGAGTTCATGAAACGCCAATGCACACGTACCATGTATATACCCTTGTTTCACCTTTGCAGCTCTCTCAATGCTCTTTTCATACTCTCGAGCCTGGCTTTTTCTTTCACAACCATACCCTTGGCTAGATCTTTCAGCATTCTCTTGCCGAACTTGACGTGCTGTTCTTGCCAACCAGCCAACTCGGCTGCAACAGTCTGTTGCGTGTAGCGTAGTTCGCTACCAAGTGAGTCAAGTTCACCTTGAGCCTTTGTTGCTTTCTCTTCAGCTTCAGCTGCAATCGACCGCCTTGTCTCGTCAAACAGCCCTATGTTTGGCGTCCAGCGGGATTGCCTGCTAAGAGACCCCAGAGCTCTCTCGATATTTCTTCTAGCTTGGTTCATGCTGCCAATCAGGCTCGTTGGCCGCCCAAGAGCAACCAAGACCGCTGTTGAGGAATTTGCAATCGAGTGCAGCGAGTAGTAAAAGCTTGCCAGAGGATCAGATTCTGAAGGCGTCAAAGCTTTTGTGTACATTTCGAATGCTGTAAAATATTTTCGAGGAAGGAATTGAAGGGTTGCGACACCGGTGTTATTGAGCATTCGCGCATCATACAAATCCGAGTTGATCACGCGCTGGGCATTAGTGCGTCTGATGAGGGATTTCACAGCATGAGAGACTCCACGAAGTTGATCTTTTGCATGCGTTACAAATGATTCGACTTCTCGTGTATCCGTGATCGGATCGTAGTCATCCCGAACATTCTCCACACGGATCTCTGCCTTGTGTTTCGCTCGCTCGGCCAACATGGCGGGATCAATATCGGGAACAAGGAAGAACTCCCATACCATCTCATGTGTAGAGAAAGTAGAATGTGTCAGAAGACATTGCAAGAATGCATCAAGGCGGAGCTGAATATCACGCAGGACAGCCCTTGATGGCTTTGATGGTATCAAGAAGGGCGATGTCAGATTGAAATGTGTCGGGATCCAAGACGCGGGCTGCTCAATCGAGAGCCATTTTGCGAGGTGTTCAAAATCGGCAACGGAGCGACGACAGGTGGTGACTGTGATCGTGCCATTTGGGTTCGGACCTCCAGACTTTAGCACTAGTCGAACAGTGGCATCCTCCACGAAGAATGAGCGAACGACAGAAGTGATTCGTCCATCTGCTGCAGGTCGCGTTGATAGCAACACCAAATCATCAATTCGGTTTCTGACTTCGTCATCTTTGGCCAATTCAACCGCTGTTAAGCCTCGAATGTCTTTAATCTGTAGGTCTACTCGAGCATCACCGAAGAATGTTCGAACCAAGTCGAGTCTACCGTATTTGCTCGCCATCATAAGCGGTGTGAAACGTTTGTCATTCGCTGCATTCACATCCGAATCACAATGACGAAGGAGCCACGCCGTTAGATGAGGATCGTTGACAATATGTAGTAAAGTGTTGCCCTTGTTGTCTATGTGATCAGCAAGGTGGAGTGGCTCTTGATCTGGTTGAGTATTGGTCGCGAGAGTCAATGCGGTTTCGACCATCCAACGATACTCCTGGTGGTCGTATGACCTGCATAGAGCAAATAATGGGGTTTGACCATTCTTGTCTTTGAGCCGCCACGGCAGCATTTCGCCGACAGTCTCCATCAGATGTGGCTGGTTGAAAAGATAGTGGGCAAATGTTCTTCCTTTACTGTCTTGACGAACAAAATATGATCGTAGAGTGCTGTCGGAGGGAGAGTTGCGGATGATGTGATTGAGTAAGGTGTTTGTTAGGTTTTTGTCATCGCCCTGCACAGCGGCAACAAGCAGAGTCACTCCCTCGTTGTTAGCATCCTCCAGAATGAACTCGATAGGGAAATATTGATCCAAACTCAAGAGGTACTCTAAAGATGCGAGTTGTCCATTCTCGATGGCCATCATCAAAATAGAGTCTCCACCCAGACCTTGTGATTGTGAGATTTTGTCGAGAGAGCTGTCGCCTGCTGAAGCATTGCTGATGGTAGAGTCTATACTCTTGGATCTGGACCGGGACGGAGATGAATATCCTGATGACACAGATGCGCTGCGTAGTTTGGCCATAGTCACACGTTTTCGTTTTGGCTGACTGACTTCTGGGGGTGGTGTCGGCGGTTTTTGGAAAGGAAACACGTGAGCCAAAGATCCACCAACGGCAGCAAAACCACCTCCAGATATCGATGACTGTTGTTCCTGTTCCATTTGTACATCGTTCAGCCGTGAACTCAAGCTTGATGCATCTTGATCTCTGAAGCTGTCGTCAAATGATGGCGCCTCTTCTATGACTTGACCACCTGCCATCCAGGGAGCGTCTGGTTGAAGTATCTTGCGCAGATCCGATATGTTTCCATTTCGTGTCGCTTTCCATAATCGCGCATTCTTTCTCGCAGCTATCCGTAAGGCATCCGAGTCTCTTGACAAGTAAAGCAGTACAGCTTCGAAAGTGCTCAGTACATAGCCCATCTCTCCACTGTCCACATCGTCAATGAACACAAAGTGTCTCATATAGGAGAGTCTGGCGTGCAGATAACGAACAGAGCTTCTGATAACAACGATCAGGAGCATCGAGACCAAAGCATCGGCATTGATAGTCATGGCTATACTCGGTTTCTCTGACGTGCCATCCGGGCGCGTTCCTGGCTTCCCTACGTTAGTGGTTGGAGTCGTGGTAACAGTCTTTGCTGTCTCTAGTAAAACTTCGATCATCTCCTGAGGACTGCTGGCTACGCCCATCTTCTTGAAAATGCCCACAGCTCTGTCGATCCGGATCGCCATATCTCTTTTCCCCCTCATACCATCCTCTATAGGTATACCGACTTGTGCAATGTCGATGTTGGCCATCTTCCGCAAGCGATGTTCGAGTTCGAGGTCTTCTGAACGGCGAATATTGCATATCCGTGGAAATAGAATTGTTTCGTGTAGCTGCTCCGCGACATGACGTTCAATCATGCGCTCAACAACTGGACCTGACAAATCAGTTGTGGCACCAAGGAGTGATAATTGTTGTCTGTCAACGCCTTGGAACAAATCGATAGCAGCAGTAGTCGCACTTTCAAGCGCAAAGCGCATGGAGTCCTCTTCCGGTTCTATGGCCAGTGATGAAAGACGTATACTGCTCTCGCTCCCAGAAACCGAAGACCTGAGCGAAGCCAATGAATCCTCTAACGAAGTTGAAGAGTAATCCGATCTTTGCGAGCTCACAGATGGCGCCCGTGACGACTTGTTAGGTACAGGGCCTTCAAATTGTGCCGCAAACTCCTTGAGTGTTCTATCCAGACCATTCTGTAGTTGTCGCGCAATCAGAGGGAATGCGGTCAGCAGCTCTGTAAATGATGCGATATCTTTCTTCTTGACGTCCGATGCCGAGGGGATGGAAGACTTTGGTTTGTCTGCAGCGCGCTGAGCAGCCGTCTTGATGGTAGCCGGTACGATGCGAACGAGGTCGTATGAGCCTGTTAGAGGTCTAGAGATGTAGTAGACGAGCCATTGCTGGGCTTCTGGGATGTCTGGACAAAACAGAGTGTCGGTCAAAAGTTGAGCCTGTGTCAAGCTCTTGAAGCCTATAGAGCGGTGTCAGCAGTGTCGCTGTAAGCCAGTGGATAAGGCGAACCTTTGTTGCTGTAGACGTATGTATCCTTGACGACTACGGTCCTGCCATTGAGTGTGTTATACTGCTTGGCCTTGCCTTTGGTCTCGCGAATGTTCCCTCCATCTTTTGACGTGGACCCAGGTGGGATACCTCCAGGTATGCGAATGACATGGCTCGAGAGAAATTCTTCAGAGACGGCGAGGTCAGAATATGGCGCAGTCGTTTCGCGGTCGCGGCCTTGTAGTAGCGATTCAGTCGTCGGGACGAGCAGGATATGGTGGTTCACGGGTAGACACTGCGAGGGGAGGGTGCTTCTGAAGAAGGCCCGCAGAAAGGGGTTTAGAGGGTGCATTCAATCGGTAGTCGGTGGTGGGTCATGGCAAGATGGATTGACGGTATGCGAAATGCGCCCACGGCCGGGCGAGATTGTCTTGTTCCTCAGGTTCCGTCGGCACGCAAAGTCATGGGCTTGAATCAACTCCTGAACTGTTCTTGTCTGTTGTCTTGGGTCCCTGCAACTGTCGTGAACCTAGGCTGATCTGCCTGCGTGCCTAATAGAGCTCCGCCTCGAATATGTTTCAACATGTGACTGTCGCCCGCCCACAACGTCACCGGCTGCCGGAATCTGATTCTGCCCGCCAAGCTCCACCCTTGACTAAACATCCGTCTAACCATACGAGGCTGACTGAAGGACGCGCACACCAATTGACATATAGCCCAGGGTTTGCGAGCTATTCTTTGGATGCGAACATGTGCATATCTAGCGCGCGGAAGACTCCTTCAGGATCAGCCATCAATCACCTTTGTGATGCTCACCTGAAACACTTTATATCCGATGCAACATAGGACACATCCCGATCACGTTTTTGAGTAAGATGATGTAAGATGCAAGAATATTCATCATGTTAAAGTCATTTACTTTTCATTATCAAGCATATGCTAATGGGGCATGAGCAACACATATCGACGAGCCCCATCTATATGTGCTGGCCACAAAACAGGCCGGGTATCAACTCTTCGCAGCAAGCTGCTTCAGCACTAGCTCAGTCGGCCAGTGCCAAATCGTTTTACTGTCGAGCAGTAAAGTAGAAACAGGAAGCCTGGGAGAGTGACCAGAAACAGTCCCACTCATCATTCATCCAACGGATTCGAGAACCAAGACGTCGGCAATTCTTTATTTAAGCCTTGGCGGCACCGGCCTTGATGAGAACGATGTCTCCATCCTCAACAATGTAGTCCTTGCCCTTGGTCATGATCTTTCCTTGTGCCTTGACTTCGGCTTCAGTCTTCAACTCCTTGAGAAGGTTGAAGTTGTATACGATGGCCTGGATGAAGGTCTTCTCGAAATCACCGTGAATCACACCGGCGGCTTGAGGAGCCTTGGTGCCGTTACGAATAGTCCATTGACGGACCTCATCGGTACCGGTTGTGAAGAAGCTGCCAAGGTCGAGAGCCTTGCGCATAGTGGTGATGGCCTTGGGAAGAGCAGACTTGCCACCAATCTTCTTGCACTCCTCCTCGACCTCGGCATCGGTCTCGAAACGGGAAAGACGCTCCTCAAGGGCGATGGAGATGGGGAGAATGGGCTCGCCAGGAGAGTGAGCCTTGATCCACTCGACAACCTTGGGCAAGTGCTTGTTCTTTTGACGGAGGTAGTCTCTCTCGCTAAGGTTGGTCAGGTAGACAACAGGCTTGGCGGTAAGAAGGAAGAGAGGGTTGATGACCTCGACCTATCGAATCTTGTTAGCCATGAACATGAAAGATCGATTTGAAGCATATGTGGTAGTCGAAGTGTGTTTCAGAAGGGACTTGACAGCAAAAGAGTCCTGGATCCGGCTCCCCGTTGGGTCCAATCCCAACAGGTTAAGCCTTTCTCCGATGGACCGTTATTCTGAGAGCTGGGTATAAAAGTTGGATCATCATTGCAAAGGGGGCGATGTGTGACAAAGGTATGAAGCGCAGTGTAACGTACCTCCTTGGGAGTCCAGTGCTGGTGACGGACGTCCTTGCCCTCCTGGAGCAGGGCGAGAATCTTCTCTGTGGTAGCCTCCTCTTCTTTGAGCTTCTTCATCTCAAGAGACTGACCACCACGGCGGGTCTGCTTCTTCAGGTTCTCAAGAGCCTTCTCGACGAACTCGATATCCTTGATACGGAGCTCCTCGCTGATAATCTCGAGATCACGGACGGGGTCGACATCACCCTCGACGTGGATAATTTCGGCATCATCGAAACATCTGACGACCTGGAAGATGGCATCGACGGCACGAATGTGAGACAAGAAAGCGTTTCCGAGACCAGCACCAGTAGAGGCACCACGGGTCAGACCAGCAATATCGTAGATGGTAAGGTGAGCGGGGACTCTCGACTTGGGGTTGTAGTGCTCGCAAAGCCAGTCGTAACGCTCATCGGGAACAATGACACGAGACTCCTCAGGGTCGATAGTGGCGTAGGGGAAGTTCTTCAGTAAGGGTTAATGAAGGAAGCGTCGGACCGAGTGCGATGGTACATACAGCAGGGTTACCAAGAGAACACTTGGTAATAGCTTGGAAGAGGGTGGATTTTCCGACGTTAGCCAGACCAACCTGCAATTGAGGTTAGCGACAGTTACATGGGCACTCCGGCGGACTATTCCCTACATACGATACCACTCTTCAGGTTGTTTCCGGGACGACCCAAAGGGATCTTCTCCTCCTTGACGACCTTCTTGGGAGGCATTCTTCCTCGACCTTTGGCGTAAGTTCGGACTAGAGTAAAGCTTTGAGCTTTAGTGTTCGCCGACCAGCAGATGCGCAAGTGAGCTGTCGCGAACGCAGGGCCTGCTGCGGATACTCGAGAGAGGATGGAGAGGGGAGCGAGTGCGGAGGAAATGGTCGCAGATAAGTAGGAGTGGGCTGTGACTGGCCGACCCCGAGAAAATGTAGTGTATGAGAGAGAGGAAGTAAGGAGATTGGAAGTGGGATGGTGGGATGTGCGACATGCGCTGGCGTTGGCCGTCTCATTTTTTTCTGCTGTGCACGGAGATCTCCGTTACCTAATGCGGAAGGAAGCTCTAGTACCCCGTGCAATGGTATAGAGTGAGAACTCGATATATCTACCGGCTAACACGACCTAGCCATATGGATGGACAGTATGAATGGTTTGGCAGTTCCGTATGTTCACTAAGAGTCAGACAAGGTGGGTAGATATGCTGTGCAGAGAGGATCATCAGGGACATGGCTTGGCGGACCATCTACTATCTATGCAGATATTGTCATTTAGATTCATGTTCATATAAGCTCTGCTACATATGGACACTGCAATGGTCTTGCCGGCATAAACGAGACTAGTGGTGAGTGGTAGCCACACCTGCTGCGTCAGCCTGGGCTGTGATTCTGCGCTTGTAGTCGTTGACATCGCCATCAAAGTGCTCAACACTTCCCTGGTCGCATACCCATAGACTTGTGCATGTGTTCTGAAGAAGAGACACGTCGTGAGAAACCATGAGTACACCACCACCAAAGTTCTTCAAAGCATCTGCCAAAGCGTCCATGGCTTCAATATCCAAATGGTTAGAAGGCTCATCAAGAACCAGAATGTGAGGGTTCTGAAGAGACAGAATAGCGAAAGCGACACGAGACTTTTGACCTCCTGAAAGAATGGCCATCTTCTGCAGACCAGTCATACCGGTGATACCAAAGGCACCAAGATGTCTGCGGTACTCTTCATCGGTCTTGCCAGGGAACATCTTGGACATGAAGCCAACAGCACTCATAGTCAAGTCGAGAGCATCGACGTGATGTTGAGCGAAGAAACCGACACGTAGACGAGGGTTCTGAGAGATGAGACCAGTGGTCGGCTGTAGTGCGCCGATGAGAAGCTTGAGCACTGTTGTTTTACCAGCACCGTTGGGTCCAACAATACCAATACGCGAGTCGAGCTGAACGTCGAGATCAACATTCTTGAGCAATGGCTTGTCTGGTGTGTAGCCGAAGGAGACACCACTCATTTGGATGATAGGAGGCGACATCTTTTCCACGTCAGGGAATGTGAACTTGACTGTGTACTCGCTCTCAGGGGCTTCCAAGACAGGCATCTTCTCCAGCTTCTTGATACGTGATTGTGCTTCAGACGACTTGGCTGCGTTGTAACGGAACTTGTCGATGAAGGCTTGCAAATGTGCACGCTCGGCCATCTGCTTTTCGTACTCTCTCTTGGCAGTCTTTCTTCTCTCCTCCTTGGTGTTGTAGAAGGATTGGAAGTTGGCGCCCTTGTAGTAGTCGAGACGCTCTGAGTGCTGGTGAATGATATCTGTGGCGACTTCGTCAAGGAAGGCTCTGTCGTGAGAAACCACCAAGACAGTGCTGGGGTAGGTCTGCAGGTAATTTGACAAGAAGGTAATAGACGGAACGTCCAACATGTTGGAAGGTTCATCGAGCATGAGAAGATCAGGTTCGCAGAACAAAGCACGAGCAAGTGCCAATCTCATACGCCAACCACCAGAGAAGGTCTTTGTGGCGAATTGCTGCCTCTCGTGAGAGAAACCAAGACCAGCCAGAATACTGGCAGCACGAGATTCGGCCCTGTCAGAATCCATCTCAGCGAGCTTGGATTGAACGTCACTGAGAGTGATATCAAGACCCTCTCGTTGCTTGTCAAGCTTAGCAGCGTCTGTTGATGTGTCTGCCATTTGTGATCTGGCGGCTTCCAGTTCTGCAAGCTCCTTGGTAATCTTGTCTTGCTCCTTCAGCAAATGCTTACGCCAGACATCAGCATCCAAAACGGCTTGGAGAGCAGGAGTGTCGTCTCCCATAATCTGCATACGTCAGTAATGGACCGAGTTATGAGTATATGAAAACTCTTGCCTCTTGCTCAACGTGAAGAATGGAAATGTGAGTAGGGATGGCAACCTCTCTCTTACTCAAAGCTCTGAGCAGAGTAGATTTACCGATACCGTTCTGACCAACCAAACCATATCTGCGGCCATATGCCAGCGTCAAGTTGGTGTCACTCAGAATTCTCTTGCCACCAATAGTGATATCAATGCCATCAACCTTGATGTCCTTACTCTTGCCTTGGTTGTCCGAGCCAAGTTGCAGAGGGTTAACCTTCATGAAGAATTCTTCGTAAGATGCAGCATCGTCGGGCTGGTCCAAAAGCTTAGAAGCCTCATACTCGACAGTCTTGAATTCCTTCTTGTCTTGCTTTGCGCGGAGCTTCTTTTCGGCCTTCTCAAGCTTCTTCTTGTCAACACGAGACTCGATCTGTCTACCAGTGTGCTCCAAGTTGACACCACCGGTCAAACCAAGAGTGGAAGAGATGTTCCTTGCAGATCCGACTTGAATGGTTTGGTCCAGCTTTCTGGCAGAAGGTGCTTGTTGGCGCTTTTCACCATCAAGACCAGACTGTGCCGAGAGCTTGGAGACAAACTTTTCAACCAGGTTCTGAATTGTCAATTCATTCTGGCTAGACAGATCACCGGAAGCGGATAGCAACAGAGCTGTCACCGCAGCAGCGGCATCGGACAGTGGGTCGCCCTCCGTGCTGTATGCCTGCGAAGCATGGTTGAGATATCCTGCAGAATACTCGGACACGACAGGGTCGATGTCAGGGATCTGGGCTCTGATCTCGGCTTCCATGGTATCACAGGAGATTCAGTGATGTGAGTTTTTGCGTGTTTGGTTAGAGTGGCGGCTGTAGGAACTTCACCGCTATCTTTGTCCTTGTGGGGCTCCAAATCCTTCGTGGAAAAGAAACAAAATTCACGCTTCTACGGAAGAGGCTTTGCTGTTCGGTGATCCGATGCCCTTGCGTAGTTTTCCAGCTCTTGTCCGTCGAACCAGTGAGGGGCGTTGCGGAAGAGATGCGGATGAGAAATCTTGTACGTGTAGCTTACCGAACGTTTCGGTGATGTAAACGAGCGTAGTGATGGCACTAATTCGACCACCGCCCTTGTCAAAGTGCAAGCACGCAAGAATACTCGAGGGCAATGATAACACTGAGCATATAAGGGAAACAGAACTGCCAATGATAATTTTGGATTCTCAGTAATTCGTATAGGGTCATGCAGGCTGGTGATACATCCTGACAATACATATTAAACCGCATATCTTCGAACTTCGAAGTGCCGTGACGAATCGACCTACTTGGCTTACGCCATATACCATGCCCGCTGTTCCTTATGCTAGTTTGCTAGATCACCACAGACCAGCTGCACGAAAAATGAGCACAGCCAGCCCGAAGCCGATGGTTCATTCCCTGTCCGTCTTCGCAAAAGGTCAAGCTATTTTGAACATTGACCAATCAACCGCGGAGAAAGGACCGTGGCTTGAATCGATCTGCTTGTTCCCCAGACTGGTCACGAAAGTCGTACAACCTGAGTAAAAGGTACGGAAAGCCAAAATACGATTAAGCGGATCAGCAATGTGCATTCAAAGTGGGATTGAGTGAGCTGGAACCCGGGTTGAGCAGAGTATCTGTGCATGCTGATGCCCGAGCAACCTTCAGTAAGGTGATTAATCATGCTGAAACTGAATTCTATTCCTGTAGGACCTAGGGTTATGCTTGAAGAAGGTTGAAGATAGCAGCGGACTCTTGAGTTCTTCTCTCAGCATTCTTTGATCGACAGACGAATCCTTGTACATTCGGTGTACAGAGTGACATTCTGCTGTTTATCTCCGTCGTATAAAACCAACCATGACCTGCCAAGCGATGTCAACCTCCGTCAAATCCGAATCAGGCTTGAGCATGTGGAAGAAGAGGACCGTGCCGTTTCACAGACAAGCCACGATACAAGAACAGAAGTGGAAGGTTAGTGAGCAGTACCAAACTCCCGGACCTGACGAGTGTAGATTGGCGATCAATTTTCCCCGGTCACCCTCGAGCCGACGTTGCGTAAGACCAGCCGCGATCTTCTCTTTGACCAGCAGACTTTCAAGGGATGGTTTAGTTCCTGCCCGTCAGTCGAGGTCGATTGTGTAACTTTGAAGATTTGACGTGTAGGAAGATGTACACAAGCCCTTCTTCTTTCCGCCGCTGCACACGGCTGGATACTTGCGCGACATCATAGGTGTTGTTGGTCAACTCCACAGCTCAGGCGGACCGAGTCGATCCAGACGAAGCCCCAAGCGGATGATCCGTCTGCCATGCTTGTTAGCGTTTCAAGTTGCTTGCTGAAGCCTGAATATGTGTCATCTTTTTGTGCATCGTTGCATGGCCTTTTCGTTGTCACCTTTGCACGCAGGCACGCGATGGATGCATGGAAATGAGGCTCGGTTTCATTCTATACACGTACGAGTCGTGTGAGTACATGTACCATCATGCCAGATCTCAGATGCTAGATGCACGGCGATTCGAAAATGACAGAACCCCAAACGATCCAAGCGCTTGCGTGGAACGCCTTAGGAAAGACGCCCCGACGACTCGCGAGTCGCACTGCAACATTGTCCGGGCTTCAAAGGATCAAAGGGACCGACAGGACCACGCTAAACACCCTGCAGCTGATACAAAGCAGCATACGGCTGCTTTAGTGGTGGATTTCTCGGTTGTTAAGTTTGAGCTGGACCCACGGGTCCTGTTGGTCGAGGATGAAATGCGATGAATTCCTCGCATTGTAACTTACAATGCTTGGCTGGAGTCAGCATTCAACTCTAGGGTTAGAAGATCAGGTCGGATTTTGCGGCAAGTGGGCAAGAAGTTACGTGGTAGTTTAGCAAGCAATGGCATAATACGGATACATGGATTAGGAAACGGCGTTGCAGGCCGGAGTGTATGAGAGGAGCTATGTGCCGTAAGGATTGATTGCTATTTACAAGGATGGTGGTGAATAAGCGACGGCGATTGGAAGAGTCGCACAACGTTTGGCGGTTGAGGGCGCTGTGCAAGGAGAGAGATTTGACAACAGACTGCAGCAAAAGATGAAACAAAGCGACGTGCCTGTAGTTATGTAGTGAGGGCAGAAATAGACTCGACAAATGCAGCCCTCATGCATGGCTGGGAAACGAAGGCATGGCTGGCATTGTGCCGCGCACAGTGGTTGGCAAAGGAAAGCAAATTGTTGTGGACAGCGGCATTCCTTCTCCAAAGGCTTTGATGATGTTGCGGGAGCATTTGGATAAATGTTTGGCACGCCGTTAGAGTTTGATCTCTTGTTGCATGAGCGTTCAGCGGGCACTCGTGGTGGCGTCTGAGCTGAGGGGTAGCGGTACTTGTAGGCGCTTGAAACGCAGGCCATAACAATGGCATCCTGGAAAAACTGGGCATCCAAACTTTAGACGATGCCGAGCGGTCGCCGTCCAGCATCCTAACCCAGCCTTCCTTTGCTGTCTGTGCCTGTGCCTTGTTTGTGGGGCTTTGCGCTGCGGGCCTTGACTCTTTGGCTGTTCAGTAGAGCGACGAGCCTACTCCACTATGAAGACGACGAGGACGGGATACACGTTGAGCAGTCCGTCCAATTGTACTCCTCCTCCGCCGCCGCCCTCGAGTTGTGTGTCTCGTTGATGGGCGCATGGCATCGGCCAAAGCATGAAAACGATCCCCACGGTAAGCTGCACCAGAGACCCGCTTTCACTATAATGTCCCCAGCCGCTACGCTGCCTGCCGCCGTCCATTCAATGGCTTGATATGCGACTGCCCTGCCCCTCGCTATCCTGTCTCCGTCCCTGACTGCACTTGCTGCTGCTTGTGCCTCCCCCTGTTGCTCGCTCTATGAAGCCTAAACCTCTTCGTACAGCGGCTGCACTCTTCGTCATGCAGCAGCATTGACCGTCCTTTCTCTTCCCCCTTGCAGCCTCGATTGCTCAACTCCCGACTGACGGTCAATCCTATACAGCTCTGTGCAACGAGCACCGGCATTGGCGTGTCTGCCCTGGGCCTTGTGCTTGCCCGACCCGACCACGACACACGGCTCGACCGTCAACATCGCCCTTCCAACAACCTCACTCATCGCTCCGACTCGCATAGATCCTCTGCCTACCTCCACCCTCCTTCCGTTCCTTCTTCACTCGACCCGGTCAGTCCTCGACCGCGGTCCAACTCTCGAGCACCTTCGCTCGTTCCGCCTACGAGTGACATGACATCGACGGCAACCTGCACGGTACAGACCGTCGACACATACGCGACCCCGGCCTCTTTTTGTCCTCCTTTCACCTTCACGGCTCGCCAGGCTCTTCACTCTGCAAGCAACAAATCTGCCACCGCGAGGAATGCGCCGGATCATGCAAGAACGGTGCTGAAGAAAAGAGACGGTCATACAATGCCTCGCGGCGCAACTCCGTCCTTTCGACACGCTGCAGAAGCCTCACCTCCCATTTCTCCCACGTTCGCTCCTCATCAAACGCCCTCATGGCTCAAAAGATTTTCTTTCTCTTCGCGTGACTCGACGCAATCTTCAACTTCCCGCCCTGATTCTTCCGTCATTTCTGTCGCTCCTTCAGCCTCGGGATCCACTACCCCGATGATCCCCAGCCACACTCCACCCATCAACACAGCCCCGAACAAACTCGTCAAACGCTCCACCTCGGTGAGCAAAGTGCCCACTTCCGCCTCGTATGGCGGCTCAACCACAAAGATTCCAGTTCCGACTTTAAGACGCCCAGCAACCAGCCACAAGCGAAGTGCCACTCTGCAAGAAAGACGCACCCCCGTTGTTCCCAAAGCAGAAGAAGCTTTCAGGCACTCTTTCTACGATTCTCCAGCAGAGTCCATGCCCGAAGACGTTCAATGGCGTAACTATTTTGCTCCCAGACAAGCTGTAGTACCCCAGGAATCGACACGGCGTCGCAACTCGACCAGCATCCCTAACCCCATCAAAAAGGTGTATGCGGATAGGAAATATCGGCCTGTCTTGGTGTCTGCTAGAGAGAATATCAAAGCTGCTCCCATTGAGTTTGATAATGATGCCGATGATTTCGAAGCTGTATCCGATTCGAATGTGGTGTCTAATGTCCCGGTAGCCGACCGTTTTTATTCCTCATCTCAGCAGACGCCCCTTGCATCGAACCGACTTTCACGAGCAACTGTTGATTTCCCAAGTACCTCATTTGATTCGAGAATAGATGAGCGAAAGAGTATTGAGGACGAATTGGACAGACAAGACATTGCCGAATTGTCTAGGATCGAGTCAGCGTCGAGCTCTTTCTCTGTGAGTGACATTCTCCCCGCAGAGCCACAGATCTGGAAGCAACCACCGCCCATCAAAGCAGCGCCCGTCGCTAAATATCGTCGACCGGGTGCGCGAGCTCGATCCAACACGCCCACAAGTATGGGCAACAGACAAAGCCTGTCTCAAGATGAACCATCCGACGCCGTCGCGAGACAACGTGACTTGGATGATCTTACGCAAACTACAAAGCCGCCATCCGTTAGCAGCCCCATTACCGAAATAGACCTTAGACTACCATCGCACCAGAAGCAATCCGTCTTGGGTGCATCACTCAATCATGCCGATCCATCAAATCCGCAAAGCGACGACAGTGAATATTTCGACACATTACCTTCACCTTCACGGCCTATTCATCAACCGGCACACCATGCCGATTCTGCATCACATCTGGCTGGTTCAGATAGCGACATGAGGTTAGGCGATGACGAGGCGCTTGATTCTCAAGGCGACACTATTTATGACTCTGTCCGAACGCGGGCGCCAAAGTCGAGCCCAGGCAGGCGAGGTCCTTCTATAGAAACCATTTTTGGCGATTCACCACCATTTCATATTCATGGCAAGCATACCATGCTCAGAGACTACCTTCAAACAGGGCCTTTACACGATCAAGGATATTCACTCAAGCCACGACACAGCATTATACACGAAGAAGACGCCATTTCCACTCCAGCTCGCTCAGCACGAAATCAGTCCTTGGGCAGTTCGCCAATGCTTCACATGAAACAAGCTTCTGTGCGAACTCACATTCCATCATCGCCGCCTACCATGCCTTCTCTTTCCGATCTTCGCCAGCATGCCGAACACTTTCCTGATTTTGCTGACGACGATGAAGAAAGCTCTTGGTCCTTTGCTGAAGACGATGACGATGAGCCTCAGATTCCGCAAAAAAATCGCTTCGCCCACCTTGGTATTACTCCGGATCTCTTGTCACCGCACGGGCATGCTTCAAGTTCTGCAAACACGACCCCGCAACGACCAACTGTTAGGAGCACTGATAGAGACACGCGCAGCAGTATCTTCGATTGGTCCGAACAACAGCCTCTGGAGAAAAGCCCAAACAATCGTTCTCCTCCTCGCCCCAAGACTGTGCATGGTAAAAAGGATGCCGAAACTCGTGGCAGCAGGTCAGTCGGAAGAAGAGCGCCAAGTGGACTCCATGTCCGCAGTCAAAGTGTACCGGTCGCCCAAGACGGTGATGGAAAACGAACAGGCACCAACAAGTTCGGCACTTGGGGTATTGGGAGTAAAGGCGTTACAGAGGACTGGAATGAGGATTTCGACTTCGAGGATGAAACCGGCCCAGAAGAGAAAAGACTCGACAGCGGTGTTTCGATGTTCGTACCTAAATCCATCCGTGATCAACAGACAAATGTGCTCGCCAACATCGGTCTTCTTCGAGATTGGGGCCTGTTGATCGAGGAACTGAAGGAACTCAAGATGCGAGCTGTCATGCTGGAAGTGCTTGATGGAGACAATGAAAAGATGTGGAACGAGGTCGACGCCATGATTGATCTTGCGGACCAGGAATCTGACGAACAGACACTCGCTCCTCGCTTCTCGCCGTCCTCATCGCCGTCTTTCAATTACGATGCTTTCGACGACCCACTGCCACCGACGGAACATCTCATGCCACCCCCTCTATTCGGCCTCCCCGAATCTCCAGCTGACGGTGAATTTGACTTCTACAGCGAGGAAGCGACTGTTTCTCCAAGTAGAACTGATAACGGCATCTTCGTGATCCCAGCAACACCTCGAAGACCCCGAAAAAATTCGGAAGCTGTCGCTCGTTCTGTGATAGAAGCTCTGCAACAGAAGCGTCTTTCCAATGCTGGTCTCAACTCCGAAGGACGAGACAAGGTTCATTTCGACACAGCGACTTTGAAGCGAATCATCCCCTACGTCCAAGAGCTGCGTGACAGAGTCAAGAAAGTTATCAGGGATGCAGAAGATCTACTACCCAGCCCGAAAAGTCTCGGAGGCAGTATAGGGTCGCATGGAAGTCGATCAGTACGCCGACGAATGCGCGAAGCCCCTGAGTCACCAACCATCCACCGCCGGAGTCGACGCTCGACGAATGCCCTCGAACGTACATCTTCAGATGATGGGTTAGCAACTCCAACTGAGGAGCTGAATTCTCGACTACGTCTCATGGCCATGACATAAAATAGCTGATTTTTCGCTCTATGACCATCCGATCAACCAACTAGCAGAATCATTTTGTTACGCATGCGAAAAGGCTGGCAACGATTTTTCCTCTTTGTACTACTAATGTCTCTTCTTTCGTTTTGTGGTTTCCATCACACGTTTTTGTGCCAACTTTTCTCATTCCGGTTCAGCGAACGGCCTCCCTTACTCTTTTTTAAACATTCAAGTCTTCCTTTTTGGCAGAGCGTTTTGAGCGGATCTGGAATTTGTCGCATATTTCTCTCTCTTACCTTGTCATGTTTGTTGCTCCCTCTTGTACCCGTTTCTCTTTTGCTGGTTGGAGATTGGAGCAGGAAAGGGAGTTGAAGCAAGACAGGAAAACGACTGCATTATTTCTGGTTTGTTTCGCGCAAGCGTTGCAAGCAAGGCATACACGAAGAAAAGCGTTTGTGTATCACCAACTTTTGTTAGTTTTTTCTTCATTGGCCAGCCACAAACACTGCATAGACATTTGTTCTCCTACTGCCAGATATTGTCTTTTCCACACTTCCTGTGATTGTCTCTTTCCAAAGTGCTTTTTGTGGCCGTCTCTCCAAAGCGGCTCCTCGAACTTGCTTTCCGCGAATGACTTCTGACCACACTCGTTAACTTGCTGTGCTGAGTTTCATACTTCATCTCCTCAAAATTGACGATGCCACTGATGATATCCGATGGCTAAATGAGGTCTCTCCCTGGGGCCAAAGCGACGTTGTCAGCTTGCCTGAACAATAGATAGCATCGCACTTTTCCTCATGTACTGTCTTCCTACAAGTTCTGTATCAAGGAGGAAAGAAACTTCAAGCGGTGTGACTTGTCTTCGTGGTCAAAAAAGATTGTAATGGTCAGAGAACAAGAAAGAGCGTTTTGTTGGCCTCTACCAGACCAGAGTGGTTAATTCGAGCAGGTGCTTGCCGTATTCGTGCTGAATCCTTCTCTCCTCTTTGCTTTTGGATTGCAAAGCAAGAAAATTCTAAAGCACGACTGCCCACCGGGCAAAAGAATCGTCGTCCTCTTCGGTTCTTCCTCGTCTCCACCTCCTTCCTCCCTTATCATCCTCATTTCTACCTCCTTCTTTCTTTCTGGCCTTCGTCCATCTACTCGACTTCCAAATCGGCAAACTTTTCCCTGATATCCTCAGCAGCGATTCTTCTTCCAGTCATGCCAAAGAAAGCAGCACTGACACGATGCCACATTCCCTCCATGTCCTTGCCGATCAATTCAGACAGGGCTTGGAGTTCGCCAAAGGAGAAGAGGTCATCTTCGGCAAGCGAAGGCATGGTTTTGATTGTGTAGGCTGTGCGTGAGGATGGGGTGACGGAGGCTGCAGCACGTTGGTGGGATTTGTGTGGGCGGTTGCGGCTGCGAGAGCGGTGGGGGACGTGGGCTGAGTCGTGGCGGGTGTGACGGGTGTCGTGGTGGGTGCGGTGAGGTTGAGCATCGTGCAGGTGGTGATGGTGGTCTACGCGGACTTCGTGACGATGAGCGTGGGCATGTTGATGGTTGAGCTTGCCGCCCAGGAGAATTGCAGCTGACGGAGTCTTCTCGAGTCTCGTGTTCTCAATAGCGTTCGATTTGCTCTTGAGTTCCTCAACCTTGTTGTTCTTCTTGTCCATCTTGGCAACTTGCTTTTCTGCGGCCTTATTGTTCTTCTCATCAACAACCCCAGCTTTGTCGATACCGTGCTGGCCCTTCTGTTGTTGCCAGTCATCAGGTTTGATCTCGCCGAAGCGTCTAGTGGTCTGTTTCTTGGTCTTGCCGATAGCTGCAGCAATCTCTGCCCAAGGTTTGCCTTCGGTCTTCATGAGTAGTAGCTTTGCGTCTTCTTCTGCAGTGAAGACAGGCTCCGAAGGTTTCTGAGCAGCAGCTTGAGGTTTATTGCCGTTGGTCTTGTGCTTGTCGGTGACTTTCTTTGCATCCGCGGCTTTATCGTTGGATGGCTTGGAATCGGACTTTTTGTCTTCTTTCTTGCTGGTAGACTTGTTGTCGTCTTTCTTGTCGCTGGATTTGGCGTCTTCTTTCTTGGTGTTGCTGTGCTTGGAACCAGAAGGAGCGTTCTCCTTGTTGCTTTCTTTGGCGCTGGCTGCCTTGGGCTCTTCGCCGCTGGTCTTCTGACCACTGACGCGTCTGCGCACTCGAACGAGTTCGGTCTTGCCGGGAACCTGTAGGAAGGGGAACTTTGTAAATCAGCATTCTCAGATGATGGAGTTGTCTGCATTGTGCTTACTCCTGGTGGGCCAGTTGGTCTGCGGATGACGCGTCCAGAGCCGAGGAAGATGTCGAAGAGGGAGATCGGGAGGACGGGCGACTTTGAGCGTGGCATCTTGTCGCGCTGAGATAGGGATGTGCGTATCGTGAGCGCAGCTGAGTATGCGTAGACACTCAGAGGATCGTCTTGGTGTGAGGTTCAGAAAAATGAAAAGAGAAGCAGATAGAGCTCTTCAAGTCACGTATGAGCCTTTGTGGTGTGTCGAACTTGATGAAAGTAGACTAGTGAAAGTGGTAGGACGTGAAAGTCGAGAGAAGTACGAAATGTGTTGGCCTCGAGCAGAATTGAACACTGGCTACAACAAAAAAGCGCGTATCTGGACGCGTAACAAAGTGTTCAACTCCGTGTATATTACGGGCTGCTCTTTTTGCAACAACAACACATTTGCCTATACCAACACTATAGAGGTGTGCTATACTGGGAAGAAAAGAGGAAATTGAGGAGCAAAAGTGAATGGTTATCCCTGAACTCCTCTCCGAAGAAAGGAGCCTTCCGGATGGCCATGTGAGCAGTCTCTATCCTGCTCCCGTAGGCAGGACCCCCGGCACTGAGTGCTAGTTTAGTCCGAGACCACTCGACCAACCTTCCCATTCGGGTGAAGGAAATTCAAACTTGCTCGAATATATAGCCTACCTCTATGGTGCCCTCCTTCATGCAAACAAGCCAAACAAATTAACACTCTGCAATAGAAATGTTTCCATAATTGCATGATGCTTGAGAGGGCATGACTTGCCTATTTTGTAAGCACGCTACCCCTGACCTCATCTCATGTGTGTGACTTGCTTCGACCACACATCATGAATACAGGCCGAGCACACGCTCTAAGCATCGTTGTTGCCGCTACAACAGTGCCACACTGCAACACCAACACGACTGACAAAAAGACACCACTGCTACCATCAACAGAGCAGTCTATGCCGGTGTTGTCAGTGTCATCCAGTGCAGTACACAGGTGACCTCAATAGCACGCGCGATGGGTACGCGCACCATCACCAGCAAAGCGGGTAGTGTCTCCCAAACCAGGCTTTTGTGCACTTGGGCACTGAGCGGTACGATCAGAGTCGATTTTGCAGGACCAGAGCAAATCTTCCTTGACACCCATCATCATCCTTCGAGAGGCACGAAAATTTGTGGGATCCTACATCCAGAGACCAGATGATCCAGTCCG
The DNA here is from genome assembly GCF_000721775.1 of Aureobasidium melanogenum CBS 110374. NCBI lineage: Eukaryota > Fungi > Ascomycota > Dothideomycetes > Dothideales > Saccotheciaceae > Aureobasidium > Aureobasidium melanogenum. Next base: position 106,434 of record NW_024470083.1, on the reverse strand, counting down.
ACAGAGGCTCTTCGCATAATCTTCGACGCCCTCTAGACATTAATACATGTCTTGTTCGAGCTCCAAGAACCAGTTGTCAAAACATGAACAAGGCCATCCAGAAAGTACAGCTTGATCCAGATGAGCATGATATGTTGCAACCAGTTGAGATTCGCCTCTTTCAGTCTTAGGATCCTGCATCCATACCCAGTCCAGTGCTCAAGACAGTACCCATAGAGGCCACTCCCGATATACACGAGCTGTGTTATGAGTATTGGGAATCGTAGGTCGTCCAAAGGTATCCAGCTGCAGGAGAGAACCCGAAGAAGAGTTTTCCGATGCTTACTGTTGTCCGAAGGGAAGGCAGGTCCACCAGACTTTCCGCTACTCTGTCGCTCCTCCCATATACAATGGCCCTGAGGCAGGATCCGAGTTGAGATTGTCGTATTCGGCTACCCATTATATGTATGCATCTTTCCAGAGGAAAGAACGAGCAGAGGTACGGAGCACAGCATGAGGTGAGGTTCGATAAGCCCGGACCACGAAACTTGGCAAGCAGCAAGCTTCAAGGACAGGAAGGTATACCGAAGGTAACAGCTACCAGCTGTTTTGAATATTCTTACAGCTGGGCGGTATATGATTATCAATATTGACATATGGGCTACTTGGACCAATTTAAAATTATATGTACATACATGATGCATAGAAGTACCCTTCAAATCAAGCCTGCAGAGTTCAAGTACCCCCCCGTTCGTGTTTTGGATAGGGGGGCCGCAAGAGCTTAGGGGCCGTGCACCTCCATGGTTCAAGGGACAGCGCAACATCTCGACCAAACAATTATTGTCGTCGTTCCCAAGCCCTTTCTTTGTGTGTCACGACTCTCGACACACAGCAAACATGCTCGTCCTCGCCTTCCTCTATGCGGCCCTCTGTGGTCTTTTTGCCATCGGCTCGGCACACAACATTCAGCTGAAGGCTCACTCACGCGAGTGCTTCCACGAGGAGCTGCACTCGGATGACAAAATGACCGTCACCTTCCAGGTCGGCGATCGCGAGTTTGGTGGAAGTGGAAACCTCGATATTGACTTCTGGGTATGTTCTTGGTTCCTGCCAATGCGCTGTCTCGACACAAGCTGACCTTCGATAGATCCAAAACCCCGCCAACGCATACCAAGTCCACGAGCGCTCCGTCAGCAGCGGCGACCACAGCTTCACTGCCCACATGGATGGTCGCTACCTGTACTGCTTCAGCAACGAACACTGGTCGGCAAACACAAAGGAAGTCAGCTTCAACGTCCACGGCATCGTCTACGTCCCTGAGAGCGAGGCTCCTCAAGATCCTCTCGAGAAGGAAGTGCGCACTCTCGGTGAGATGCTGGCACAGGTCAAGGATGAGCAGAGTTACATTGTCGTCCGCGAACGCACCCACCGCAACACTGCTGAGAGTACCAACGCCAGAGTCAAGTGGTGGAGCATCTTCCAGCTCGGTGTCTTGATCGGCGAGGGCATCTTCCAGGTCTGGTGGCTCAAGCGTTTCTTCGAGGTACGCTCATAGCCCTGTTTTCTTGATACATTTTCTCGACTTCAGGCGCTGATATTGGTCTTGTACAGGTCAAGCACGTTGTTTAGATGTCCTTCTTCATCCTCCTCAAAATCTTTCGTATACCCAAAACAGACCTTTACGTTTCCAATGAGAACATGTTCTGCTATCTATTCCTTCCTCTGACCACTGTCTCCATAATAGAGTCTGCGTATGTTATGCTTTTCTATGTTCAATGAAAAATGGTACTTCCATGTGGATGCTGGAGAAACGCCCTCAAACCTTGATGTTTCTAACAACATTCAAATGCCAACTGTAAACGAGAAGTCAAGTTGGGTAAGCTCGAGTTAAACACATGGCAGTGGTTGCTAATAGTTTGATGGTACAATCGTCAATGTTCGGAAAGAGCAGATCATTGAGTGTGGGTGGTCGCTTTTTCTCCCATCACTTGACACTATTTCATAAGCTCGTCGCGCTCAATCATCTGCTCGAGTCTTCGCATGGTCTAGTATTTACGGTCGCGCAGGCCATGGTTTCAAGACAGAGAGCCTGTCTGACATCAGCTGCTGGCACCACATGTCAATCCCTCGCAAACTTATGATCTAGGGTTCAAGTATAACAAACAGCAGCCTATCGATTGTACTCAGACCACCGCTCAAATAATTTGATGACCACCAAGATACGGCGCTCATACGCAGCACGCGCGAGTCATCAGCGATGACCCTGGAGGATCGATTTTGACCCAGCTTTCGCTCTCTCGTATCCAACCGAGAAACCAGATGTGTGCTTGCTGCTCGGGTTCTGACCATTATTCAACTTGACTCAAGTTGACTCATGCGACAGTATATATCATCTGGGCTGACAATGACAACTGACCATCAAACACAATACATACCTAACACCCGCACCTCTCCTACGAAATCGAGCGTCCTGGATGCTAAACTGGCCACAACTACATCAACTTACTGAAACGGCCAGATGAAGACGCACGACGACTGCCCCGATGCCAAGCTGACACAGTAGCTTCTCACACGCACGCATGAATTTTGGCATACGCAGCGTACGACATAACAGTCCAGCGCTATTTGGTTCGCCAAGACTTTGTCACCAGTGTCCTCGTCTTGGACTCTCGACGTGTCCGAAGTCATGCCTTTGTTGAACACGGTCAAGAATGTTTCGGCGAAGTTGTTATTCACGCGTTCACGTCAAGGCAGCGTCTCACATGCAGCAACTGCCTAGGAAATGGCAGGCAGCAGGGCGAATGACCCCAACCAATCCGGGGTTGGATGTCGTTCAAAGGGCGCAGGACTAGCGGCTTTGCGGCAAGATAAGCAGGATGCCGGTGTCGGACAACTGCGCTTTTTGAACAACTTCTGGATAGCACTGTACAGCAGAGGGTAGGTCGATTTGAGCGCTCTCAATTCCCTCGGTATGTGTAGGTGTGGAAGCACTATCTCAGAGAGTTGACAGCATCGGAACTGGAGATGATTGCATGCTCATTGATGGATGCGTGTGAACGCGCGGGATTAGAGTGAAGCTAGCGTACTGTGGAGTTGGGTGAGTCACAACTGATGCACGGTGCAGCAGACCCACCACACCGGACGATGGTTTGAGGGTGTTTCTCAGCCTGCCGACCGGGCTATGTAAAGGCCAATTCCCCAGGCCCTCTTGCGGTTGGTTTCCCTTCTCTATCAAACGCACTCTCCATACACATATCATTTCCAGGTTTACGCACTCAAGATGGCTGCTTAAACCCCCCCATACCGTCGCCCAGCATACCAGCAATAAGACAACTTCGTCCACTACTTCCCAAGCACTCTCAAGAGCAATTGCCCTTGAGTTTCTCCAACACCTCGTCGTCGTCTTCGGACCTTCAGCAACAGAAACTACAGCCAACCACGGCTTTTAACCCACAACCATGTCTTCCTCACAAGAACTCCCTCAGGCCTACGCCCCCACAACCAGTATTCGAACAGGACTTTGCCCTCTTCGCGACGCCCGTGAAACTTGCTCATACTCCGCGTGCGCAGCAATTGCCAGGTTCGACGCAGCAGCCTACGTATAATCCGCTCAAGGATCCACTGTATAGCTCTCAGGCAGCAGTGCGCTCAACTACAAAACAAGGACCTGTCTTTCCAACGCCCATTTCTTCTTCGCAGTTCTCCAACGATTTTCATAATCAGCTGTTCGTCTCTCAGACCAAAACTACCACAAAAACAACACCACCAAACATCACAAAAATGTCTTTCAACATGAACTTCAACGAGGAGAGCAACGTTGCCTACCTCGGCACTAGCGAGGACCTCGAGTTCGGCGGCTACGGTGGCTTCCTCAAGGAGGGAGCCGACATGCAGTTGTTCGGGGGTTTCGAAGAAACTCCTTCATCTGCTGATCGTGCTCTTTTCCAGAGCCTCTCCGCCTACAACAACAGCGTCAATCCTGCCACTGTCTCGCCGCAGGAACTTTCCATGGCGCCACCACAGTCGGCGTCTATCCCCTCTTCCGCCAACATCCCTGAGCTGACTCCTGCCGAGTCGCTTCTGTACTACACACCAGAGGTCGAGGGTCTGCCGTGGTTCTCTAACTCGGTCGACCCCTCTCCTCTGCTGCAGGACGACATGGCACCTCCCACTGTTCTTCAACATGGTGATTCTCTGTTCGCCGCCGAGGACCCCAAGCCTGATATGCCTAAGCGAGGTGTGCCTAGTTGCGCAGAACTCATGCGCCAGACCACCGACTCCCTCCCTCCGACTCCTAGGTCGGCTGTTCTTGGTCCGACCCCTTCAGGGGTTCGCAAGCCAGGCAGCAGAAAGGCCACTAGGCCACTCAAGGACATCAACCTGGACTTGATCACCGACGAGAAGGAGAGGAAGAAGGCCAAGAACACCGAGGCCGCTCGCAGGTCTCGAGCAAAGAAGGCCGACCATGAGGCCGCGCTCGAGGCCAAGATCGCCGAGCTCCAACGTGAGCTCGCGATGGAGAAGGCAAAGAATGAGCAGCTCCAGGCCTACATCAACAGGGCACAGCCCATGTAGGGCTCTCAACAATTCCTCTTCTCTCCTGAGGCCTGCCACACCTCTTCTACCCTCTCCTGAGGCCTGCCACACCTCTTCTACCCTCTCCTGATGAGACCCGTCACACCATCTCCCTCTGTGCAATCAGCTCTCATCACCAGCTGTAGAAATGCACATGGCATAAAATTTTCCATTGCGCTCCATTGAGATTGACAAAAAGTTCTTCATCATACCCATCGCGTTTCTTGTTTCTACGGCCAGTTCTTGATGTCCTACATATCATCTTCTTGTAGTTGACTCGTGGGCCTTTTTCCTTTTCCTTTGCTACTTGGCCTTCCTGTTAGTCTTTCTTCTTGCAGATTCAGAGTTTGGGAAGAATAGGACAGGAGGTTTCTTTTTTGGAGAAGGTTTTTTACTGTTAGATTCTTAATTATTTTTGGAATGCGAATCATGCGCTGTTACTACAAACAATCGTGTGCCTCTTGTGTCTACTGTAATGTGATTCGAATTGTGGTATGTTCATGGTATAGACGTTCCTGCCGCCAGAGCTGGAGTTGTTGCTCCTGACTGGGTAGCGCTGCTGTCTACGACGATGCGCGTCTGCCCAACTCTCAGATTGCACGCAGTCACGGTATTCTCACACTCTTTTGGGAAAGTGCCAACGTCATGTCGCGTGGTATTCGTCATTGTCGAACCTCAAAAGATGTTTTTCCTTTGTCCTCCAACATCTTCTCACAATATACCATTCCGAATGCACCATACTTCTTGATCGCAGGACTGTGTCCATTGAGAGACCTTATTTCAATAGCTCTCTGTGGGCACGGCTTTTTTTGTCGCAACCTACTGTGCATTTCTACAGCTTGCAATGATGCTGTCACTCGATAAGAGAGATGGGGAGGTTGTTGTCGTTTCGAGCTTCATTCGAGTATTTCGAGTCACCCTGTCCTCTTACTCAAAACCACCTCTCGACTATCCACCTCAACGTCTCAAATCTTTCTTCCTCAATTGACATACCTCATACCGCATCATCCTCTATTGTTCTATTATTTTCCCTTCCACACCACCCATCGTCACCATTGCCATCGTTCACAGACAAAAAAAATTCTACAAACCTTGACGAGTCGCCGCATCCCGACTTCGGCATCGCGACATGTTTGCGTTCGTGGCCGAGCAAAACCGACCAACGCCCTGTTCCTCAAATCGCGCTCATGAAACTCAGAGGTACTGTACCTTTTGACACCAATAAAAATTAGTCACGCAGAGGAAAGGAAGAGATATCAACCCCAAGGGTCAAGTTTTAAACTAGACCGTGCTTTGTGACGATCTTTTGCTGAGTGCAGCTGGGCATAGCCTGGGCGATGCGGTGGTTTGTCGGTGGGTGTGAGTCGCAGTTTGGTAATTGGTAGGTTGGATTGGTTGGCCTGCCGTGCGTATCCGGACTGTGGTGACGAAGTTGGGTTGGTGGAGAGAGGAATGGGGACAGGGTGACCGTGTATACCAAGCTTTGTAGAGTGTGTTTGTTCGAAGGTAGGTCTTGGAGACTCGGTGAGTGGTCTGTTGAAAGGTTTGATGAAGTGTGGGATAGCAGTGTTTGTCCGAGATATAGGGATGGTCGGCTTATGTGCCATGTTGCTTTTTGGAGCATGGCTCCCGAGACTCATTTTGCTGACGGCTGACCGCACATGCTTGATCAATCTACGAACAGGAAATTTGCTTCATACCGATCGTACATGTCGTCTACACTTCTGTGGCTCTTGAAGGCCATGATTCCAGACTCAATCAGGTCTATCCATTGAACCCAAGACCCCGACACTCTTCATCCTCTCTCAGAGCACCTCTGATCTCCTCCTCACCAACACCCAACCTCACTCTTCCCACTCTCTCACCCCTTCTAACCTCCAAGCCCACAATACCCGCCTCTGCCAACTCTTCGGCCGCAACATTCATACCCCTCAACCTCGCCACTTTACTCTCTTTCTTTCCAGCTGCCCTACCTCTTTTTCCCGGCGTAGAAACCCCGTTCAGGGAAGGAATAGGTTGGAAAGTGTCTGGTGCGAGTAAGATATCATGGAGAGGCACTAAGGATGATAAAGCTGCCATACGAGCTGCTTCGTCGATGATATCGCCGAGCGTACTCTCCGTCAATCCAGTTCTGCGGATACGGCCAAGCAGGGCAGCAAGAAAGAGTTTGGAGGCTAGAGGGAGAGAGCGCAGGTAAGCAGCCAAAGGCGTAGAAGTAGCTTCGTTGATAGCGCGTTTGATAGTCGAAATGGTGACGACGCCTTTCTTCATCACTGCCGCTTTGGCTGGCGCTATAGTCGCTGTCTCATCGTTGGGTTCTTCTGCAGAGGCTTCCAGAGCTGCTTTTTCGGCGGCTGCCTTGTCGGATTCGGCAATCTCGACTGCGCGGCGGCAGATATCGAGGGCACGACGTGCATCTCCTGATACCGCTGCTACTTTTCTGCTCGCAAATTGGACGGCGTCGGGTTCGACTATTACTTGTCCTATGCCTTCGAGTCTGCTCTCGATGATCTTGATAAGTTGTTGATGCGTGTAGCCAGGGAATGTGATACGTGTAAGTCCCAATCGTGAACTGATCTTGTTGCTAAGTGTACGTTCAGGCAAATCCATGGTATTCGCTACAGCCAAGACAATCAGACGTGAATGCCTTAGTTGAGGCCAGTTGAAGAAGTTGTACATGACTCCTTGCGATTTTGTGACGAGTTGATCGAGCTCGTCCATTAGAACCACACAAGGCACTCTTCTCGGGCTCGGTGTGCTGAATTCGCGTTCGAGCAATTCAAGAGCATGTGTGGCGCTGACTCGTTGGCCTTTGAGTGCTTCCCACAGTAGAGAGTATGATTGATGTGGGTCTGTGACTTTCATGCCGTTAATCTCGACGAATACAAAGTCATCGAGTTCGTCGGCGGACACGGCTACGTTAAGGGCAGCTACTACCTCTCGTACTGTGGCGGTTTTGCCTGTTCCAGGAGTGCCAGAGATGTAGATACAAGATCCTGTGCCAGCTGAGATGGCAGTCTCCAGATGTGCATAAACCTCGCCAAATTCATCTTCACGACAGGGAAGTGCGTTTGGTACAGCAGATACATGTAATGTGCTTCGAGCGAGCTGATGAGGTGAGGCAGTTGTATGAGAAGGCGAGAGCATACGAGTACCTAGAGGTGTGAACTCGAGAGGTTTCTTTGCAACGATACGACGATGTGTAGGAGTGGTGAGTTTGCGAGGAGCAGGATGCTTGCTTCGTGATGTTGGTGTAGCAGAAGTCAACTTCCGTCGTTTTCGCGGTGTGGCTGTTTCACCATCCTCGTCGTCAGGTACCACGAATTCGTCCAGATCTCCTGGTGTCGTTGCTCTGACGGTTGACTTGCGCTTGCGAGTTCGTACAGTTTGGCTGTCGATCAGTTCGCACAAAGACTGCAGGTCCTCGGCTCCACGGTAGACATCCTCCCAGATGAATTTATCAGTATAAGTGGTCGTGCGAGTGTTGCAGCCTCGTCGACAAATGAAGACTTTTCCATGGTCTTTCGAGCCTTTCGGAATCTTCCCGCTTGGATATCTTGAGTTGAAGCTATCTTCAGAAAGAACAGTAGCCTTGCCATTGATAGTCTTTAATGAGTTCTCATCCAGTCCAGTAGTGATGTATAACTCGTTTTCCAGAAAGTCTTGTCTCTTCTTGTTTTTGTTGACAATTTCCTTCTCGGATGAAAACCACAAGAAGGAGGCTTTCATATCATTGATTATTTCTCCATCATCGTCTTCGATCTCGCCTTCTGAAAAGTCTTGAATGATGGCTACCCAAGCTTCATTTCCGGCAGCTTTGAGCAAGACGGTATCTCCTATGTGGCATTTGAAATCGCCTATCTGGGCACCAATGATGGTCTTGTTCGGTCCGTATATCCATTCCCATGGGAGATCCTCAGTGCCCAGTTCATCGTCCGAGTCTTCTCGCAAGACACCACCACTTTGGAGAAATTGTCGTGCTTGCTCGGCTCTTGAGCGTTTTTGTTTCTGAGCCATGTTGATTTGTGGTTCTTGATAAATGGATATATTCACCCTTACTGTCGTTTGAGGTGAACGCGTTGTGCAGACACGTCTTGGCGCGTGGTTTCGTGGAAGCAATCAAATCCGAAAGTGGAACTGTATGCGCCAGGGTGGGGGTGCAACTTTGTGTTGGTCGTTCGAGCGCGCAACGTCAGAGCCAGAAATACCACATTCCTTCCAGAAAATGTCGAAACCAGCAGAACAAGGTCAACAGAGTGCGTGAAAGACATCACAAGCTCTATTGAGAGGTTCAAACACACAATGGAAACTGACAGTACACGCTAGTCGACCTCGGATCGCTCTCAGTACAACAGCTCGCCCAAGTCAAGAAACAGCTCGATGAAGAGACACAATCCCTGACGAACTCGTACGCCCAATTGCGCGCCGCCCAGCAAAAGTTCCGCGACTGCATTGCCTCGATTACTGCTGGTGTCGCAAACTCAGTCGCCGACAAGCCCTTGCTGGTTCCCTTGACTTCTTCGCTCTACGTCCCTGGCACACTAGCAAGCACCGAGACTGTTCTGGTAGACGTCGGAACCGGGTTCTACGTTGAGAAGACAACTGAGCAGGCAAAGAAGTTCTACGAGGCAAAGGCAGAAGAGCTGGGCAAGAATGTGAAGGATCTTGAGAGCATTGTCCAGGGCAAGAACCAGAACTTGAGATTGATTGAGGAAGGTACGCATGAACAAGAAGAATTCCTGCTTATCTATGCAACGAGCTGTTGTTGACACGAATTGCAGTCATGCGCCAAAAGGTCCTCGCGAGCAACCAGGCCTCAGGCAGCGCTTCCGCATCATCATAGACTATTTTCTTCGGACATCAGCAAACACCACCCGCCTTCCACACATTCGGAACCAAGTCTACTATATTCTCGGCTTGCTTCTCGATTGTTGGCCTCCGCTCCGACTTGGTTTGTGCGGAGCCACCGGCGTGAAGGAGCAACACTGGAAGCTGCCTTCGTTTCAGAGCAGGGACTTGACACACCCAGAGCAGGCATCGTGTCTCAAAGAAGAAGATCGGGTACATCTGAAGCTGTGAACATTTCACAGAACTATTGTCACCATTAAAGATAACATCTGGAAGACGAGCTGTTCAAAGTCGAGACATCATCTCGTTTCTCATGTTAGTCTAATTGCTCAAAGGCTATAAGTCAAGAATCGGAAGCAAGTACTAGAAACCCATAATGAACCCATCTTCCTCCTCCCCCTCAAAGGCTCTTGCCTAGAACAATATCCTGCACACGCTGCAGCGTACGCAAAAGCTCGACATGCCCCTTGAGCTTCTCGTTGGTGTCAGTGGAGTCCACCGGGAACCAACTCTGGATGTCTGCCTTCCATTCCGCTCCCTTTCCAGCGCGAAGTTCATGGTTCTCCGAGAGCAAGCTGGACCACTGGCGATGCTTGACCTCAATCGTCCAGCGTCCTTCGAACGTCGTGACAGGTTCTCTGCCCCCAATCACGCTCTCCGTGTAATGCTTGTTGAAGACTTTGACCACTTCCACCTCGTACCCAGAGTAGGGCTCCCTCATCTCAAACTTCCAGGCAATCTTCTCCCTGATGGCTCTTTTGTGAGCCAAGGGCTTTGGCCGACCATCGCACGACTCGAAATCACAGAACGATTCCGCATTTCGTGCCTTCTCAGGTTGCAAGTTGACGTAGAACTCGGCATGGTCTCGAACCCACTGAGGAAGATGCGATGAGTCTGGCACTCCAAGCGCTGACATATCAAGCAGCCAGGTCAGATCGCTGAGTGTATCTGTAAGATAAGCCTCGAGGAATCTGGTACGACCTGTTTGTTCAATCACCCTCTTGAACTCAGGATTAGATGGCGAGAATGAACCATTCTCCTCGTGCCACCTCTTTGTAATCAGAACATTGCCACGACCGTCCTTGATATCAACCTCGATAGAGGCTGTATACTCGGGTTTGGTGTCGGCAAGATCGCGGACAAACCGATCGCAAGATTGTAGAGACTCCGTGGCACTCAGGAATCGAGAGAGTAGACTTTCCTCCAAGACCTTATCTCCAAGTCTTGCTCGTTGTTAGTGCTGATGTTTGCGAATGCGAAATCTTCACTTACTCTTCGGTGACTTTAGCTCGGAAGTTGTATGAATCGGATATCATCTCCTTGTAATCGGACAGACTCTTTCTGTCATTGTCGAAAGGCTCGTAGGTTATCAAGTCGAGTTTGCCAAGATGGACTCTGAGGTCAATGTGGCCTTGATGCCAATGTACCTTTCTCAGAGTCTGAATGACAAGATCCTTCATACGTTTCGCGTTAAGAGCAACATCTTCCACTTTCAGCGCAGCTCCGACGCTCTTCACCGTCTTTGTCACACGGGGCTCTAACATAGTGCCTGCTTGATAGACCACAGATAGGTAAAGATCTGTGAGATTGACCTCCTTGCAATCGTTTTGAACCAGATAGAGTCTCTGAACTGGACTGTTTTGAGCTACCACCTTGCAAAGGAGACCTTTGATACGCAGAAGAGCCTCTTGCACGTTGTCGACACTGCCTTTCACAATAAAGGACGATCTGTGGCTATCAAATTCGATAAAACAGTGGTTCTCCTTGCGAATCTGATTGAGGCTTTCGAAATTGCGTTGCCCGAGGACCTTGTCTGGTTCGTACTCATCAGAGGGCCATAGGAAGGAGCCCTATTTCTGATCAACAACCGCAACACATACAGTACAGAGCCCGCGTACTAACCGTTGCTTCAAAGTGCGCATCACGAGGTGGCCCGATGTCCCTTTGCTGGTGTCGGAAGGTGGGATTGTCCTGCAAGATGTTGGTCGTGAGGTCGACTTTGGCGCGTTTCACCTAGCAGAGATAAGCATAAATCTTTTGGAAGCAGGGTCAGGGGCATCAAACATCGTCCGGAGATCCCCAGAAGCGGAACTCAAATCTGCCATCGTAGGTGATGTGCGTGTTTGTGGCTCTTCCGATAGCCATGATGGTCTGCGAGGGGTCCTTGATGGTCAAATTCTTTGCGAACCTCCAAGTGTCAATGGGATCCCCGCCACTCTGCTTAGCAGCAACACCATCGTTGACACGTGCAGGCGTATTGGGTTTGTTGTGTCTCGGTTGCAGCGGCAGTTTGTGACTGTTTTTAGGCGGCATGGCGGATAGTGTTGCGATGTGATGTATAGAAAAATGGATTGAACTTCTCGACAGAACAGCGTAGCGAGGAGCAAGAACGATAGTGCCTTTTTGTCGTTGTAAATCTGTCTGGGGGAGAAGGTGGAAGAGATGAAGTGAGCAGAAACTGAGCGAGCGCAAGGGAAGCCGCATGCAACCTGCATGTGTACAAACGCAGCGCAAGTGAGAACGACTCTTGCCCCTGCCAGATCAGCCTTGATTGAGCGTTCACAACAATGAAAACAGAAAGCGCGGAGACAGCATGTACAGTGCAAACAAAACAACAGTCTCATGGGTATCAATCATCGTTCGTTATCTCCACATTCTACTTAATTCTCTCAAGTCCTTCAGAACTTTTGTCTTCCTAGCGTAGGCTTCCACTCAAGAGGATGTGTTTCAGGTGTGGCGTTCTCGTCCTCGCGCCAGATCTTTATGGTCTTGTCTGCTTCTCCGGTGACTGAAGACTAGTTAGTAATCTTTATTCATCTTGTGTAACGTGATGTGTTGACTTACTGAGGCGCAATCCTGTCTTGTCGAACGTTGAGCTCATAATACCAGCCTCAGCGTCCAGACTACCAGGCTGGGCAATAGAGTCGAGTGACTGGTATTTGTAGCCAGTCTTCCAGTCAAAGAAGGCAGCTGATCCGTTGTCACCACCAGAGAACAGAACGTTATCCTCGTTGACTGACAAGGTGTTGATGATGGCATTGTGACCGTCAAAGTTCTGCATGAAGGCACCTTCTGGGCACTTCCACTGCTTGATCTGACCAGTGGATGCAGATGCGAACGTGAACTCGTGAGGTGCTGTGCATAGCGCTCTCACACCCTTCTTATGATGTGTCAAGACACCCATCGTCTTTCCAGCTGCAAGATCGTACATGCGGACAGTACTATCGAGTGACGATGAAATGATCTGCGGATCGGCTTCTTGTGTGACAATGTCAGATACGGTTTGTTTGTGACCACTAAGCACGTGGATGTTCGATCTTGTTCGCATGTCCCACACACGGACGACACCGTCTCTACCTCCAGTGCAGAGCACGTCCAGAGTAGGATGCAAGCTTAGAGTATAGACACCACTCAAGTGACCATGATAATCACGAATAACCTTGTTGGTTTCCAGATCCCAGCATTTTACTTTCTTGTCTTCGGCGCACGAGAACAGGTATGGATGTCTTGGACTGAAGGCAAGGCCTCGCACGGTTGAGATGTGGCCAGTCAGAGTGAGTTTCAACGTGCCAGAGGCAAGGTCCCAGATCTTGATGGTCCTGTCACCACTTCCAGTTGCGAAATATTGATTTCCCGGTTCTACAGCCAGTGCGCGAACCCAACCCAAGTGACCAGAAATGACACGCATAAGCTTCCAAGGAGCCTTCCAGTCCGGCTTGGGCTGACGTACAGCATCTCTGCGTACCAGGCTTGAGGAGCCAGGCAGGTTTCTTTGCGGCGTAGGACCGTTTGCATTGGGAGGTAGCTTTCCAGGACCGTTTGCGCGCAATGCAAGAGCATTCGAGGTTCCAGTTGCGGTCGATGATGATTGCGCAGAGACTCCTTCGATCATTTTTGCCATCTTTGGGTTGGATGCTTGCTCCTCAGTCTTGGGCTTCTTTCGAAGACTTGATCGCGACGCAGCAGCGCTTGCCTGCTTGGCCGCAAGCACGGGAGGCAGCTCTTTCACGTCGGCATATTCTTTGTCGATTCGCGATCTCAAGGCGATCTTCTGTGCGCGTTCTGCAGGCGACGCGATGGGTGGAGCGATGGCGGGTCGAGGAGAATTGTCGAGCGCTGTGGGTGCGCCAAAGTCGGCGGCGAAGATTTCTCGAGTACGTTTAGCTGATTTGTGTACCAATTCGGTTGGCGCTGAATCTACTGTGGTTGTCATATTTGGTTGTGTATGAAAGATAGGTTGTCGTGATTCCAAGTCCAACTTTCCTGTCGAAACGAACTTCGAGCTTCGTCCCCACATTTCATCACTGCACCATCGCTGAGGGAGAATGATATGGATGAGTGTTTCTTTCTCCCTTCACTATTTCACTGCCACATCAACTGAATATGAGTGGACACTGTCCAATCCTGCTCTGCTAGATGATTCGCCCCTCTTGTGATTAGGGTATAATGAAAGGTTTATTTAGCGACATCATCTATGTAGTCTATGCACCATCCTTTCAGTCAATAATCGCTACATTCATAATGTCAAGCATCTAGTCGTACGCAGCAGTTCTGGTAGTACTACCACTGCGTCTTTGGCTGCATTATCAGGTGCGTCCCTGGGAAGTTCCACCAGTACCTTTCTCAATGCCGCTAGACCTGCCTGTCCATAGAACTTCAAGAATTTTTCGACGTGTGTATCCACCAATCCTTTGAGGACAAGCCAGTGAGTTGGTTGTAGATGCGCCGGCGGGGTATTCGCGAAATAACTTAATGCTCGCCAGTAGTTCGGTGGTGGAAAGGGGTTGTTCGACTTCGACTTGCTGAAGTCTCGCAATGATAGACATCCATACCCTGTAGCAAGGCCAGCCATGCGGCTCTTGTGAATCTCAAGATCACCATCGGCCCTGTCCCAACCTATCCTTTTCCTTCCCTCACTAGTCTTCTCATTGCCATATATTCCGAACAGCACGGGGCACACCACATGGTATTTTGCCAGGAGGATGTCAATCAGCGAAGTGGTGCCATTGTGAAGATACTCGGGCTTTGAAAAAACGGTGACCAACACGATTGCCAGAGCATCGATTGTCGCTATGTTGTCGCTGCAGAATTGATTGATGACCAACTTGGAAATTAGGTTGAGCAAGTACACAAGAGCCAATGGCATGTGTCTCTCCGAATTGTCTGGCGGGTTGGCGAGGAAAGGAGTCACATTGATGGTTGGTTCGGGACGACTATTCAGGGCGTCGTTGAGAGTCTCAAGCACTCTTTTGAGCTGTACACAAATCGGTCAGTTGGTGTTGTACCTCTGACATCTACACAATTCGAGACTTACTGCCGCTCTATTTTTGACCTTGTCAGGGGTAAATTGGCCCATCACCGTGTTGATTTTGCGGCGATGATCGCTAATGCTCCACTGGGGCGCTCGAGATTGCTCGTCGACTGTTTCCCTCATCTTTTTCAGACGTTTGTGGATCTCGAGATACTGCTTGTGCACTGCTTCTAGCTGGGCCGGTGTAGACTTGAGTGCCGATTGTGCTACGGATGCAGAAGACGGTACGGCTATCTGAGTTGTGGGCTTGGAGATGGGCTGCACTGCAGGTGCAGTACTGGGCTGTGTAACAGGAGTCAACGAGGGTTGTGGTTGAGATTGTTGAGTGTTTGGCGCTGCTTGGGCTGGCGGAGCAGCAGCAGTCTTCGCGGCAGCGGCGGCGGCGGCAGCATCAGCCTCTTCTTTTGCTTTGCGCTCTGAAGCCTCATGTTCTTGCTTCCTCCGTAAAGCGTCCGCTTCATTCTGTCGCTTTTGTTGTGCAAGGCGGGCTTCCTGCTCCTGTATCTCTCTTTCCTCGGCCGCGCGTTTTTCCTGCTCCTGTTCTTGTCGTTGGAGCTCCTCCTTTTTCCGTTGCCTCTCGGCCGCTTCTCTGGCAGCTTTTGCTGAGCGCTCAGCTTCAAGTACACGGCGCTCTTCCTCTTCCTTCTGCTTTCGCTCGCGTTCCTGCTTCAGTGCTTCAGTCTCAGCGGCCTCGATAGCATTGCGCAGGATGCGATCGTGCTCAGCAGCAGCTTGCGCAAGAGCTTGTTGGTGTCGACGTTCTTGTTCTGCATCTCTTTCGTCTTGTCTTTGCCTCCAGGCACGTTCCTCGCGGATGTGGAGCGCACCAATCTCGTCAACCAATGTTTCAGAACGACGGGGACTGTGACGATATGGCGAGTTGTGGCTCTTTCTGGCGTATGTGTGGTCGGCGCGAGGTGTGCGCGAGGCAGGACTTGCTGTACCAGCTCTGTCCCTGTGAGGAGATGCCATTGAAGTATGGCGATGCGGACGAGCTGCGAAAAGGGCGTCGAGATTGAGTCGCAGGGGTCGATTGTAGAGCTTGCAGCTGAGCTACCAGGAGCAAAGAGCGACTACGGACAAGCAGGCGGCATGCCCAACGTTGTTGGGGCAGAGAACAGGGCAGCTCAGTCAAGCGCAAAAGACTCCAATTGAAGCATCAAAAGTCACAAGCAAGAAGTTCAAGTGACGGTTTCTTGCTCCAGCTTTTGTCGAGTCATGAAACAAAAGATTCACTGGAAGCCGAGCTCCGAAGCGGCGGGCTAGGCGGGATGAACCAAGAAGTGAAGGACTGACTTCAAACTGCCCCTTTCAATGCCATGTCAGTTGGAGAATCGCGTGATAACAGCGAAGAGTTCATAGAGAGAACAGCATCAGAGCATGGAATGATATGAACAAACAATATACCGGCCAATACGACTGATCTGCCAGGCTATTATTGTCCATCGGCAAGTCAGCAGGTTTAACAAAGGTTTCATCGCGTAATCCTGCTTCGCAAACGGCCTTGTATCCGGTCATACTTGGCAGGATAGCTCCAACATGAGCCAGACAGCAAGGAAGTGGATGCCGCTGTTAGATGAAAGGATAGAACAGCGATTGATTAAGCGATTGATATGCAGTCCGAGCAGACGGATGCTCACAAAACGACCAACAACTCTAGTGCTCCAAGTGTTGTAGATAGATGGAAAGCCCGCAAATGGGTAGTAGTCCTTTGTCCAGTTGTCCACGAATCCAAGCGGCATGACGCATGTCATAGAATACCTGGCCCTCTCCACGTTCAACACCGTCCGTGGACCTCCTCCCGCCTTTCTCCTTGTGCTTTTTCTGGACTTCATATCTACCTCTCTCTGCCCTCCCTCCTGCCCTTCCTTCCCTTTCCGTAACACACTGCTACTGCCTTCTCTCGTCTCTTCAATCATTCCGAGACGTGCAAGTGAGAAAGAGCCCTGACATCGCCCGCCCAACGCTTCTTGCCTTTGGGGAAAGCACGACCTGTGCTCGTCCGCCGGAGCCCGTCCAGGCTTCACCAGTCTTTTCTCGTCCAACACGCACAACCAACACAACCTTACACTCCATACCATCATCTTGCTTGTGGCACCCGCCTTCCTTTAGAAGCAGCTCATCATCTGGCATCTCAACTCTTCCTGATTATATTGCCACCTACACTAATAGAGGCTCGCTCCTACTTGTGCCGTCGTCGTCGTTGTCATAGCTTTTACGCTAGCTCCGAGGTCCACTTCACCAAGTTTAGCTGTCCAGCACTCTAAACTACCATTCTCTCTCGCGTGTTAGGTATCCATCTCTTGCCCGCACCGTACTCGTCGCGGCTGCACTCATCTCTGACGCCTGTCCTGCAGATAGCCTAGCATCATCGAGCTTCTGTCACCCACCCCCACCACTGTCGTCTGACATCCTTCGACCATCCTTCCACGCCGCCTAATCACCTCCTCGACCAAGCGACAATGGATCAGCATGGACAGAATGGCCCATCCGGCCCTGGCGGTCGTCGCTTTCATATCGCACACAGACGTAGCCCTTCTGAGCTCACCCCCTTGATGAGTACGTTATTCTCTCATCCTGCCGTTTGCACCCCGCCATGCTTGTCTTTCGGGGTTGGTTTGCTAACAATTCCACAGTGGAGCAACTCGCCCTCGCCCAGCAGATCGAACTCCTTCAGCAGCAACAGCAGCAGATCGCTGCAACTCACCAACAGTACGTCAACCTGGGCATGATCCAACCCCAGCAGCAACTCCCCAACCAAGCCTTTGCCCAAATGCAAGGCCAGATGCCCAACAACAATGCCTTCCAGTTCCCTCAACAACAGCAACAGCAGCAGCATCTGCAGCTGCCTGGTTCCATGGGTCCACCTACAGGCCACCGTCGCAACCAATCCGCTATGCCCACCATGACCATGGGCCCCCCACCTGCTCCATCTGCCGGCTCTTCTGGTACATTCGGCGAGTTCAGTTTTCCTGGTGCAAAGTCTGAAAATGTCAACCCTAGACCTCGTAACAGTGGTTCAGTCAGTGGTGGTAGCGGACACAGCAGAAGACACTCGCTTGCCTTGCCTGAGGCAAAGAAGGCTGCCGAGATTGCTGAGCAGAAACGCAAGCAGTCAGGCTTCCAATTCCCCATTCCCGGTGCTGCCGGCGCCACGCCCGATCGCTCCGTGAGCCCTGGTAATGCCAGCAATGACATGCCACCCCCTCCCACCAACTTCTCTGCACGTAACTCTGGTCGCGGTGGACACGGACGCAGTCAGAGTCTTGCTGTTGGCAACCAGAGAAACCAGCGTGGTGGTCCCGCTTTCCAATTCCCGCCTCCTGCCGAGATTAACAATGCTCCTGAGCGCCGTGGCAGCCAAGGACATGGAAGAACCCAGTCGCGTAACTTTGATGGTAACTGGCGCCAGCAGCAGCCCACAATCCAGGAACAGCATGCTACCAACATGGGTAACTTCCAGATGAACCAGCATGCCGGAGCCCAGCCATTCCAGCCAGGTCACCGTCAGCGTGGCTCTGTCAACAGCCAATCGATCAGTTCGATCAGCAACTTCCAGTTTCCTCAACAGCCGCAGCTTGTCCAACTTCCTCAGGGTCAGGTCCTCATGCAGCCGAACATGTTTGCCACTCAAGGCTTGAACGCCCTGCAGCTGGCTCAGATCCAGGCTTACCAGGCTGCTGGACTTCAGCCCCCAATTGCAGGTCTTCAAGGACAGCAAGGCGGCCAGCAGATGACCATGCAGCAGCAGCAACAGCAGCGCAAGACTCTCTTCACGCCTTACCTTCCTCAGGCCACTCTTCCTGCTCTTCTCGGCGACGGACAGCTCGTTGCAGGTATCCTCCGTGTCAACAAGAAGAACAGAAGCGACGCCTACGTCACCACCAATGACCTCGATGCCGATATCTTCATCTGTGGTAGCAAGGACCGTAACCGTGCTTTGGAGGGTGATCTCGTTGCTGTCGAGCTTCTTGACGTCGATGAAGTCTGGGGCCAGAAGCGCGAGAAGGAAGAAAAGAAGAAGCGTAAGGACATGACCGATAGCCGCGGTACGTCCATGACCGCCGTCAACGACGCTACTACTCAGCCAGAATCTTCTGCTGCCGAGGGTGGCATTCGCAGACGTGGTAGCTTGAAGCAGCGCCCCACTCAGAAGAAGAACGACGATGTTGAGGTCGAAGGTCAAAGCTTGCTCCTTATGGAGGAGGACGAAATCAACGACGAGCAGAAGCCTCTTTACGCCGGTCATATTGTGGCCGTCATTGAGCGCGTCGCCGGTCAGATGTTCTCTGGTACTCTCGGTCTTCTCCGTCCCAGCAGTCAGGCTACCAAGGAAAGACAGGAGGCTGAGCGCCAAGGTCGTGACGGTGGAAACCAACGCAACCAACCTGATAGACAGCAGGACAGACCCAAGATTGTCTGGTTCAAGCCCACTGACAAGCGTGTGCCGCTGATCGCCATTCCTACTGAACAGGCACCCAAGGACTTTGTTGAGAAGCACCAGGACTATGCCAACAAGATCTTCGTCGCTTGTATCAAGCGCTGGCCCATCACTTCTTTGCACCCCTTCGGTACTCTTGTTGAGCAGCTTGGTGATGCCGGTGATCTTAAGGTGGAGACCGATGCTCTTCTGCGTGACAACAACTTTGGCCCTGACGACTTCTCCGAGGCTGTCCTTAAGAACGTCGGCTTCGAAGACTGGTCTGTGGCCAAGGATGGCGAGGCCGCTTTGGAGTCTCGTCGTGACTTCCGCAACGAGCAAACCTTCACAATCGACCCCAACGGAAGCGAAGAACTCGACGACGCAATCCACTTCAAGACCCTTAGCGATGGTCACGTTGAGATTGGTGTCCACGTTGCTGACGTTTCTCACTTCGTCAAGCCTTCGTCTATGGTTGATCGTGAGGCCAAGAAGCGCGGCAGCGGCGTCTATCTGATGAACCGTACCGTCAAGATGCTTCCTCCCAAGATCAGCTCCGAGATCTGCTCTTTGAGCCCTGGCGAAGAAAGATACACTGTCAGTGTTGTTTTCAAGATCAATCCTGATACTGGTCGTGTCCTTGATGAGGATACCTGGATTGGCAAGGCTATCATCAAGAGTACTGGAAAGGTCTCTTACGATCAAGTCGACAGTATCATCAACGGACAAGGTAATTCTGGGCTCGATGGTGAACGTGCTAGCCAGATTGAAATGCTTCACAGCATCTCCCAGAAGCTTCGTCAAGCCAGATTCGGTGAAGGTACCAGCAACAACCAGCCCCTTCGCTTGATCTACCAACTTGATGATGAGAATGTGCCTGTTGAGCACAACATCTTCGATTCTTCGCCTGCCCACGAGCTGATTGAAGAACTGAGCCACAAGACCAACTCGTTTGTTGCTCAAAAGATCTTTGCTGGTTTGCCCGAGAAGGCTCTGCTGCGCAAGCAGGCACCCCCTAACCCTCGTCGCTTGGCAACCTTGAACGAGCGCATGGCCAACATTGGTGTCGATGTGGATACTTCTAGCAGTGGTGCCCTCCAAAACAGTCTCTTCCAGATCGAGGATGCTGATGTCCGCAAGGGTGTGGAAACCCTTCTGATCAAGGCCATGCGTCGTGCGAAGTACTTCATCCCATCTAAGGCCCCTGTCGATCAATACTCGCACTACGCGCTCAACCTGCCTCTGTACACTCACTTCACAAACCCTTCGCGCCGCTATGCAGACATTGTTGTTCATCGCCAGCTTGAGCACGTCCTCACCAACGGTGCTGTAGAGTTCACCGAGGATGTTGAGGCTTTGGCAAAGACTGCTGAGACTGCAAACACAAAGAAGGACTCCGCTCACGCTGCACAGGAACAGAGTGTGCATATCGAGTCTTGCCGCGCCCTTGACAGAAAGAGCCAGGAGCTTGGTGGTGATCTCATCAGCGAAGGTATCGTCCTTTGCGTCTACGAATCAGCCTTCGATGTCTTGATTCCTGAGTACGGTTTCGAGAAGCGTGTTCACTGTGACCAGCTTCCTCTCAAGAAGGCCGAGTTTGACAAGAACAAGCGTCTGCTTGAGCTTTACTGGGAGAAGGGCGTCCCATCTTCTGCATTCGTCCCCGAAGATGAGAAGCCTAAGGCTAGCCGAGCTAACAACTGGTCTGCAGCCGCTGCTGCTCGTGACTCTGCCGCTACTCGTGCAAAGGAGGAAGAGACTCAGCGCAAACAGATGGACACTGCAACCATCTCTACCGACGATGCCGATGCTCTCTTCGATGACGACGACGATGCTGTTTCCGAGATTACTGAGCAGACTGCAGGTGTCTCTCTCAACACAGACCGCAACACCCAGAGCATGCCTCCTTCGCCCACTCGCAACGGCATTTCTTCTCAGCAGGGTCCTCAACGCACCAAGTCAGACTCCAAGATCCTACACACCACACCTGAGGCCAAGCTCAGCAACAAGGATAAGTACCTGAAGCTGTTCAGCCTTCGCGAGTCAGATGGCAACTACATCCAGGATGTCAGAGAGATGTCGAGAGTGCCAGTCATCCTTAAGACGGACATGACCAAGAGCCCGCCGTAAGTTTCATATTCTACCCAAGCCGATCACAAGATACTAATTGAATTGCAGATGCTTGACCATTAGATCGCTCAACCCCTATGCCCTGTAAATTATCATTCGATATTATCTTGCACGGCTGAGCATACACGACAACTTTGGACGCTTGCTTCGAAGCAAAAAAAAAAAAATGACATTCTTGTCAGATGTCACCAACGCAATTGCATTCTTGCATATGTATCAACAATTCTTAGGTGAGAGCCCGCGAACAGATTGCTGAGTCGGGGCTAGAGACAACAAAATGAAGGAGGCTCGCACACACAAAAAAGACCGGAGGCAGATGGTAGAGGGCTTTGTAGATGGACTTGGGATTTTTGACGATCCGCAGCGATGTTTCATTTTTTGTTATGGTTGATTCTTTATTAGAGTAGTCATTACGCTCAGCATGTTATATCAATTGCTAGCGAAAATGATATCAATTAATCATCGAATCTCGACTTTGACCATGGCCATTCCCATTTGATGTAGGGTAAGGCTCTTGTAGCGATGGGATGCCATTGATCGATGGGCTTGCTTGTATCGACCAAGATAATGTTGCCTCCAATGGCGACAGAACCGTCATCATGTGCTTCAACACTGCGGCCAGCCTTGCGGCAATCCTCTTGTATCTCCGGGACGAGTTTTTCAACCTCAGCCTTGGGGAGATCGGCGCTGAGCAGGTCTCAGCATTGGTGTCAGTCAATTGAGAAACAAACACAGGACTTACTACATGAGCGAGAGATGAGGCAGATATTCGTCACGAGCCCAATTCTCGGCCTTCTTCTGGTCACCTCCTTCAACAGCCTCTGCACGGCAAGCGGAAGCTAGCTGTAGCAATTGAGTACTTTTGCCGGCTCTCAATGTCAACTTCTTGACGAAGGCATCGCCAGGTTCGAGCAGATCTACAGTGACGAAGACAGGGTCGTGCTGGTCGCCAGAAGGTAGATGGAGACCTCCCAGCCAGGCTTGAGGGTCAGAGCCATAGAGGGACTGATCGATATTTGAGGTTATGGTAACATGAGGGATGAAGTCATGAGTCTTTGTGTTTGGGAAGTGAGGGGGTATCGTTGAGGATATGAGGGTCTGGAGAGCTTTGGAGAAAGAGCTGTCCTTGGGTGGGATGATCCAAAGAGATGCACCGGGCATGTTGGTCGACTGAACTTGATAATAGACAATGTAGAATCTCAACAGGACCTGCAATGATATAAAAACACAAGGCACGGTGGTTGGAAGGTGATGATGATGATGAGATGATGGAAAGATGGTATGACACGTGATTGCGGAAGTTCGCGAAGCCGCGTCGTTGTTCGGAGGGCTGGACACAGATCCCTTGGTGAAGCTGTACAAGTTTATTGATCACTCACGAACAGGCCACTTTCAGTGGATACATGGGGATCTGGATTGGACAAACACGATCGCATACCTCTCTGGATGAAATAAGCGTATTTTGGAAGGAAAGCGACGCTCAGCGCATGGATTGAGACGCGACATCGACACGACGCACGACGACTGGCTTGTTACTCCTCCACACAGCCTATCCAGCACTATACCATCGACATCATGTCGACCTTCTCCCTATCGAGGACTGAGAGTCCACAGGCCTTCGTCTCGAGTTTTGCCCCGCGCGTTCGCACATACCAAAACTCGCTCTTGACACCGGCCATCCAACCGCAAAATGCCATCCCTCCTCTGCGCACGACAAAGCGCGGCACCACTGCCATCAACTACTCCGAGGACTTTGAGAACGACAGTCTAGTCGAAGATAGCGACGCACCCCGAAGACCAACCGGCCTACGCAGTCTGCGCCAGAACGAGTCCCAGACCGTCGTTACTACCGGACCCGTTCAGTCGACTGAATTAACAAGTGCCGTTGATGTTCAAGGCATCTGGCGTGAGTGGATGGGCAAGCCGAAGAAGGCCATGACAGAAAGACAGGTCATGCTGCAAGCACAACTTCCTCTCAACCTCGTTCCTATCCGCATCGACTTGAGCGTCAGTCCTTTCCAACCAGAAGCTCCTCTGCCCAAGCCCCAAATTGGGCGCGACCTCGGTGTTGACGAAAATTCGCCTGCATACAAGGCTCCCGATATCACTCCTGAATTTCGCATCAAGGATAGCTTCCTTTGGAATCTACACGAGGCTCTCATGACCCCCGATCAATTCGCCAAGGTCTTTGTTGACGAGCTGGACTTTCCCTTGGAACGTCGTCCCGCTCTAGCAATCCAAGTCTCTCAGCAGATCCGCACACAACTAGAAGAACATGCTGCCGTCGTCATGCACCCGCTGTTCAACCCTACCCCCACCACCACCACTGAGACTCGCAACATCTCGACACGCCCTCCCCTCTCACGCGAAATCTCCTCCACACCCTTCGCACAAACTCCATCTGCACAACAGCCGCAAACAAATGGTGTCAATACTCCTAATG
Source organism: Aureobasidium melanogenum CBS 110374 (assembly GCF_000721775.1). Classification (NCBI taxonomy): domain Eukaryota; kingdom Fungi; phylum Ascomycota; class Dothideomycetes; order Dothideales; family Saccotheciaceae; genus Aureobasidium; species Aureobasidium melanogenum. The sequence continues at coordinate 82,728 of NW_024470083.1, read as the reverse complement.
CCGCCCAAACACCCTTGCCCAACGACGCCAATGTTTCAGCCGTTGCTCAACCTCTACCACCCTCTTCCGTACACAACCCTGACGACGCCCACCGCTGCATCATCTCGCTCTCGATCAACCTTATGAATAGACTTTACACCGACAAATTCGAGTGGTCACTTATGCACCCGGCAGGCTTCCCCGAGATCTTCGCCAAACAGACCTGCGCCGACTTGGGTCTATCAGGAGAATGGGTCCCCGCACTCGCTCACGCCATCTACGAGGCTGTCTTGAAGCTGAAGAAAGAATACTGTGAGAACAACGGTTCATTGCTTGCAGTCATCGGCAGTGGTATTGATGCTTGGGGTCAAATCGACAACGAGTCTGCAGAGGTACATGGCGATGGTTCACTGGCAATAGGAGAAGCCGCTGGCTGGCGCTTCGACAACGACGATCTAGGAGCTGAATGGCAACCGCGTGTTGAAGTATTAAGCAAGGACGAGATCGAAAAGCGTGAAGGAGACCGTGAACGCCAGATTCGCAGACAAAGACGTGAGATGGCTGCACGCGCTAACGCTGGATTTGCACCACCGCCTGCTTTGGCAAATGACTACTTTGGTTCCCAGTCTGGTGCTGGTGATGAGGAGAGAATGGGCAGAGGCGAGAGAAGCAAGAAGAAGAGACGATTCCGCAGTCTGAGTCCTACAGGTCGTGAGACGCCTGACTTTACTGCTGCCTTTGGTGGTGAGCAAGGCAAGCTGACCGAGGCTGAACGCCCCGTCTGGCAATGCAGTCATTGTCGCATTGGTGGAAGTGCTGTCTGGGCTGTCCGCGACGGTCCTAATGGATCTAGAGTAAGTTTCTGCATGGTCTCGAGTACTTGTCACGACGCTAACAAGCTCTCTCAGTCACTCTGCAACAACTGCGGTCTTCTGTACGAACGCGACAAGCGTCTGCCACCCTGGGCTAAGGATCTCTACCTGGTCGAACAGCCCAAACCCAGCAGGTAAGCCTTTCCAACCAGCTGCCCCTTTCATTTTCTTAATTTGCTAATTTCAACTCTATTAGACCTGATCCTCCACCACATGCTCACCACCATGCCTCTCTTCCTCACACCCCTTCTGGCTTCATTCCAAACCCTCACCGCCTCATAGAAAGGCACGCCTCACAGAACGGCCACAACAGCCCTCAACTACGCCAACATCTCTCGGACCTGCCAGATGCATACGCAGCAACCGTGCGCGGAGGCGGACCCAGTATGTTCGAAGACTACGCCGTCGAAGGCGAAGACCTGGACTGGACCAAAGTCACGGACCCACGCGAGAGAAAACGCCTACAGAATATCATCAACGGCAGAAAGTATCGCGAGAGAAGGTTGGCTGCTGAGGCTGCTGCTGCCGCTGCGGCGGGTGCTAGTCCTGCGCCTATGAGATAGGATCAACCGCGAAGGGATTCACACGGAGCAGCAAGCAAGCTCAGCTCTGTGCTTTATCAGTCATGATCAATTGGGAAGGTTCACTTGAGGCTGCGGTTTTTCGAAAAATGAGCGAGAAACATGGAGTGGGAGAAGAAGGCTCTTGAGAATGCTTCTTTTTGCTTTTGATGGTAGCATTTTTGGAATGGGACGGTTTCGTCTTTGCTAAAAACGATAGACACCTTGATGAGTTTCTTCCTATGAAGGGGTTTCTCACGAAGCATTACAATACCACTTCTACTACCTTTAGATAGGTACACCATACGCCTTTCCCAATATGCTGCCTTTTGATTCTTCTTCCCTAACCCGATCCGCGTGCATCCGCCTCTCATTCTCTCGTGCCTTCATTGCATTTCCCTCGTTTTCGTATCATGGCTGAGGATAGATGTCTTGATTATACCATGACTCTGTTCTCAGACAGACGCCTCAGATATACTGAAACTTCTAGAGGATGCGCCGTGCTGTATGCTATGTGCAGGAATATGCAGATCTTGGTGTGCATCACTTTGGATGTGAATGTCTATGTCTTGACGACACTTTGTTGCTTTTCTTACTGCGCCAGTCCAGGCACCGTCATCTCTTAGGCATCGGTGCCCTCTCGCTGACAGGCATTTCTCTGCCACTAGTGTCTTTGACAGAAACAAGTCGTGGCGGCGGCGTCTTGTTTCTGGAAGTAATGCGCTGATTGCTGACCTGGTCGCGGTTTCTTCTTTTGTCTCGAGGTAACATGGCTGCTCTCTCATCGTCATCATGGTCTTCCTCTTCCTCGTCAACCAGTTCTCCATCTGCGGTTTCATGGTCGGGCGGAGTGATCCATTCTTTAGGGACGACGCACGGCAGTGCAAGACCAACGCTAGCAGCTCTGTTCAACCACGCAGGTCCTGGTCTGCCAGTCAATCTCTCACATAGATACGAAGAGAAGTGGTTGCAGTTGTTGCTGAGCAGATTGTACTTGGTACCCTGGAATATCCTCGAAGTGTCGTTGATTATGTCGGTGATTTCTTCTTGGGACAAGACGGAAAAGCCGTGGAGGATTTCACAGCGAAAGGTTCCACCTGGTGGTTCGAGTTTGGGTTTTGTCCAATATACTCCGCTGACGCCTTTGCGATCATGGCCGCCATATGCATATTCTCGTTCGTTGATGACGACGCCGGAATGTAGTAGGGAGCCGCCGAGGGTCCAAAGAAAATTGGAGAGACGACCTGGCTGGTTTTTGTTAGTTCAGTCGAAAGCCACAGTGGAGGACAAGAGTTAGCCTCACTGGTAGGAGGTCGTAAACATGAATCTTGACTTCGGTCTTCTGAGCAGCCAGAGATGCACTATGCAGCGATGACGACTGTCGCTTGTGCTTTGAGGATGACGGCGTCATGGCAATTGATGCGCTGGAAAAGGATTTCTGAGTTTTGGAACCACGGGAAGCGTAAAAAGGACACTCAGTGACCGGCAAGCGCCTGAAATATATAATGTGCAAGTAGTGAACCAAGGCGGTAAGCTGACCAGAGATTAAAGAGGCAGTCGCGTCCCAAGGGTCCTCGAGGGTCCTCGTTCACATCATGGTGGCTGCCCCGCACTCTTCTTCAGCCGCAAAGGCAAGGGCTGGCCATTTTTCTGCCATGTCATGAACAGAGTACAAAAGTTCCTTGCCAGGCTGTCAATTGTGCATATCAACAAGAAGCGTCGTCTTATAGAACACTCATGCAAGTCATCACGTGTGTCTCAAGACCGGCAGAAGACTAGCCGAAGAGATGGTGGACGCCCAATGTGCGCACAGACAGACAAGACAACAATAGGAAAACAAAGCTGTCTTGACAATAGCAAGTCCCTGTATTCAACACCACACTCGGCACGGCTGTACAACAATCGGCTTCTCCTTCGGCCCGAGTGTCAATAGACTCCGACAATAGGAACTGCAATGCTGTTGGGAGGCTGACAATACGATGGCTTACGCGCCTACCACATCGCGTCATGTGTCCCTTCCTATTGATGTACTAGAATGAATAGACCTGCAGTAGGTACTTGAGTAACTGTCTCGTGTTGTCCTTCTATTGTCCTCTCGATCCGTTTGTTGTTTGGTGTATCTGTTCGACTACTCATCCAACCATAAACAAGAGACTTCAAGAAGTTACTCTGCAACAACCAAATCATCCTGCTTCCATCGTCCGTTTCGTCCAGAAGCTTCTCATACCCTCTCCAGCAACAGCGTGTTGCACCTTCCCACACTTACATACTCCATCTCTCTTCTACAAGATCAACTTCCTCGAGAGTCATTCTCCACAACCATCATCATGGATTCTTTCGTGCACTCCTGTCACAAAATCATGCTCGAACGAGCCTCTGCAGAAGAAGATAGCGAGCGCCACCCTCAGGAACTCTCGGACATTCCTCCACCTGCCTACTGCGCTGAAGAAAGCTTGACCGATTTGGAAGATGAAGAAGAGGATGAGGACCCATCACCAGTCACATTGATTCTCAACGCCGATACAAAAGTTCAAGGCACTGGCAACATGATCGCAACACCACCACTTGCCGACGCAGCCCGCCTCTCAACACTCCTTCTCGCTGCAGTCCAAAGCCTCAATGCTGCAAAGACCAGTGCTTCAGAATCTGGCTCGCCTACGCCTGTATTGCAGGTCAATCTCACCATCAACTGCGGTATTACTGTCGTTGGCGACAAGAACGTCATCGGCTACAAGACACAGGCTGTTCTACCAACCACTTCCAAGAGAAAGATGACTGAAGAGGTATAATCTCAGCCTTCACCATTCTGCTCAATCCAGCATCACTAACACACCATCGTCCAGAATCCCGATGATGCCCCTGAAGCCAAGAAGGTCAAGGCTCAGTAGGCACATTCGCTGTATGAAACACAATGTGACAAAGAGACACATTGCTTTCCTTTGAGATGTCCTTTGATTTGCTATGAATGAATGAACTGTTTCCCTTTGACCATCGATACCGTCCATTGTTCTTGACCAACTCGGGGCTCCTCCTCAAACAACCTTTGGCTGTCAGACGCCTTCAAAGATGGTACATAAATAGCTCTCAAGATATTTTTAGCCCTTTCTTACGAAATCACATCTCGCAAAGACGAACAAAGAACATCAACACTCCCAATACACCACACCAAAATGTCCTTCACAGCCAAGACTTCAGGTAAGTCTACATTTGGTGTTGAGCTTGAATTTCTCGTCCTAGTTCCTGGCGAATATAAATATGCGGCTCACCAGGCAGTTTTCGAGATCTTCAAAAACGAGCTTGTAACACTTCCTTGCCCCTTCAATTGTGAAGTGGGTCAACATTACTTCAGACTACCTTTTGACAACGAACCGCCTTCCTTCTGGGAACACAATGACTCGGACAACGACTATAAGTTCTGGGTTGTCACTCGTGATTGCAGTGTCAAGCTGACCAACGACGAGAAGAAGTATTACCCTGACGATTCCGTAGTCAGTGATGTGGAGATACCATCTCGCATCCTCGATTTCAACAACCCTAGCCCTTGTCCACATAATCAGACTTGGCCTTGCAATGGTCAGCCATTGATGTGGGACTGGCGTGACGAGATTACTGCAATTATCACTACTCTAAAGCAGAACTTCAACAAACCTGGCTTCACAGTCTTTGCCAATGAGACTTGCGGTCTGCATGTCCACATCGGCCGTGACAGATTTGGTTTCAATCTCAACACCTCCAAGAACATCATGGGTATCTTTACTGCCTTTGAACGATGCTTTGATGCCTTGCTCACTATTGACAGGATCTCTGGTTACGAGGAGGACGACCGCATTGTCTTACCTGCTTTGGAAATGGATGATCCAAGCAATTCGATCGTCCCCTGGACACCCTCTGCTGGTTGGAAATACAGCCTTCCCCTCTCTATCAGGCAATTTGAACATCTGGCTCACGACTTGACGTCTGCCTTTGAGTCCTCCGACTTCTGTCAATTGGAAACGCTTGTCAAACACGGTGCCTCTGTTCCGTACTGGCTGTATCGCCTTTACAACACCACCAACTTCCAGGAACTAGGTGAGTACAGCACAGCACACCAATCGTGTATCAATCTCGAGCACTTGGTCTACAAAGATACCAAAAAGCCAACCATAGAGATCCGTCTACACCCTGGCACTCTAGAGGTCAACGAGATTCTCGCCTGGATAGATTTATTATGCAATCTCTCTATCTACGCAGAGATTACCTCCACCACTTCTGTTAATGTTACCCTTGAATCCGCTCATGAAAACCCCTCACTCACCATTGTGGATATAGCAAGACTTGTCAATGCTTCTCCAGCTACAACCACTCACTATACTAATTTCCTCTCTGCTGAATATTCATCTCAACGCTGTCGACAAAACACTTCTTCTCAACCCGACGACTCCCTCACTGCTCTGTACAATTACAACGCAACTCACAGACTGTCTCAGACATCTCCTTCTGCTGTCTCTGCTCGTATAATGCAAAAACTGATTTCTGGTCGCTATGGCCAGTTCTCTTCGTCCTTTTTGAAGAAATCTCTTCCCGAAGTGGTCAGAAATGCAGCCGAGAAAGATGCAAAGTTCTTGAGCAACGATATGGATGAACAGAGTTGGGATGAATGGTCCTCTGCAAATGAATCGTTGATTGAGAAAGTGGTGCAGAGGAGAAATGGTAGGGGTTATTGATTTGGTCTTTTGCTTTCTTGCATTTTTTTCTTGTCTTTGTTAAAAGCGTCAACTCGAATGCATTTATTTCCTCTTGTCAACTTACTACTATATTAAACATGATTCAAACAAACGACAAACACTGTGCCTTGAAACCTCACATAGTTTCTCATGTAGTCTATGATCTTTGTCATTGTTCTCTTTTTTTTGGTTGTCCATTTCTGTCAAAAAGATCTTTATATCATAATCTTGGAATACTTGAATTAGACGTTGCCACATCACAACCAGCATCCATCGTGATAAGGCCTTCCTTTGGTCTTTTCTCCCCTCTGCTCATTTTGTTCTTGGTTCAGAATGCAAGAAGAGAAAGTCAATTCCTCCTTGTGAACCACTTTTCGTTCGTGTTCTTCTTTTGTATCCGATGAAAAGCCAATATCCCATCCAATTAGTCGACGCCTGCTAAAAACACACCCATCCAGCGCGAAGCGTCCTATTTTGTAGTAACGCCAGCAAGAAAAAAAAAAAGCAAAAGGCAAAAGCCGAAGTTTGGGGGTATGCACGGAAAATTTGTTGGTACAGCAAAGTGGACCGCAATAGAGATAAAAGAGATGGCGATGGGCAAGTCCGTTCGCCGTGTGGTATCGTAGGGGTTCCGTATAGATGGAAAGGAGAGGGGGGTCAATATATAGGATGGGGTCATGAGCTTTTGACGCCGACACCCAGCATCCCGTTGTTGAAGGACGATGAGCCACCAGAAGCTTCAAAGTTTGTAGGAAAATCCTGTCCAAAGTAATCAGCAAAAAGGGAGAAGAGTTGTAAGAGGATGATCATACTTTTCGGCGCTTCTTGGTGGCAGAGTTTCGCTTGTCGTCCAAGCCACCAGTCGAGTAGCCATCATCCTCTTGGTAACTCTCATTGTAACCAGTGTAACTACTCTCATCGTAGCGGCGCTTCTTGTTTGAGCGGTCCGGACGGATGCTATTGGGGTGAGATGCGCGCGGTGAAGCAGGAGCAGATGCGCGCATGGATGAAGCCTGAGCCTTGAGCATTTGCGGATGGGCGGCCATCTTGTTTGCAGGCTGGGAGGGAGTCTTGTTGCCGTCGTCGAGGCCGAGAATGGCTTTCCATTTATTGTGCTCTTCAGCAGGGAGGGTGCCAGGATTCATAGTCAAAGCACGACCCAGGTTGGCCATGAGGGATGACGATTCTGCCTTGTCGAGTTCTCTGCCGTGGATGCGCTGATCATACCACGATCCTTCGTCCCATTGCATGAAACCACCCAACTCGCCTGGGATATCAGTTGGCTTGTTCTTTCCACTGAGGCCGAAATTCTTGACCTTTCCCTCGTAAGACTTGCGCAACTTGTTGATCTTCTCGCCGGTAACGGGATCTGTTCGTCGAACCGAGTTGGCGATGCTTTGCAAGCCGTAGAGGTTGATGAGATCTTCATTTGGATGAGGTCGCGAGATAGGATGAGCTATCCGTGGACTTTGTGTTAACCAAATAAAGCACATTTGAACAAACAACAAGGGGTCAAGCCTTACGGGACTGACAGAGCAGCGGCAGAGCCGGCCGCGATGACGGTGCCTGGACGTCGGGCATGTCGGTATCCATGTCGGGGAGGGTGTTCATGTCAAGGGTAGGATGCGAGTTGGTCGGAACGTAGGACGACGGCGGCGTAGGAAAGGATTGGTCTTTGCCATTATGCGCCGACGAAGACATGCGCACCGACGCAGGCGAGGGCGGAGTGTGTGGTGCGACTGAGACAGGCGCAGGCTTGTGAATCACGGGCTGGTTCTGGTAGTAATAAGGCGGCGAGACGGGCGACGTCGGCATACGGGCGACGATACGTCGTCGGCGGGTAGTATCGAAGAGGATAGAAGATGGGGATGTCGATGGCGGCGCTGGCAGTGATGATGATGATGAGGAGGAGGGCTTGTCCGGGTGGGTCAAAGGAGGGTGATTGCCGGCGTCTTTGTTTGCTCGCTCTTCTGTGCGTAGGCGTGGGCGTGTGATGGAGAACTAGTAAAAGCCTGCTTTGTTTAACGCCCTACGTTCATGCGCTGTCACCGTCCGGCGGATCCAAGTATCTTGGTATGTGTGGATGGCGAGAAGAGGGATAAGTCGTGGCTTGTCTCGACGCTTTCCTGTCACTCGAGCGCCCTCAGGTGCATCCCGGCCGCTCGCTCTCTGGGGACCCAAGAATCGCGGCTGATCCGATGCCACGCCTCTTGGCAGTGAACCACCCCTCGTCATAGCCTGTGCCGATCACTTGCATTCAGAAGCTCGCGCCTGAAATTACCATAGCTATTCTATGTTTGTCTGTCCAGCTTCAACAATACACCGCCATGCCCGACGAGTACGGCGACGAGTCCGACTTGTTCGAGATTGTTGATCGCACCACTGCTGCTGCTCCCAATCCTCGTCCGCCTCCACCTGCTCCTGCCTCCGACAATGCACGCAAGGTCGTCCAACCCACTCCTCAAGCGCTACCTGCTCGTAAATCCGCTTCGTCCATTCTCGTCTCTCCACGCCAGAAAGGAAACCCCATCTTGAACAGTATCAAGTCTCTGCCCTGGGAGTATTCAGACATCCCTGCCGACTTCGTTCTTGGTCAGACAACGTGTGCTCTCTTCCTGTCTCTGAAATATCATCGCCTGCATCCTGAATACATTTATGCCCGCATTCGCCAGTTGGGCCAAAAGTACCTTCTTCGCATCGTTCTGGTCATGGTAGACATTGAAAACCACCAAGACCCTTTGAAAGAGTTGTCCAAGACCTCCCTCATCAACAATGTTACCTTGATGCTCACCTGGAGTGCCAACGAGGCTGGCCGCTACCTGGAGCTATTCAAATCATGCGAGAATGCTGCTCCGACTGGCATCAAGGCCCAAAAAGCAGCCACCTTTGCCGACAACCTCGTCGAGTTCATCACTGTTCCTCGCAGCATCAACAAGACTGACGCTGTCGGTATCGTTTCAAACTTTGGAAGCGTGCGCACTTCAGTTAATGCCCGCCCAGAAGACCTAGCCCATATTGCTGGTTGGGGTGACAAGAAAGTCAAGGCTTGGTGTCAATCTGTCCGTGAGCCCTTCCGTGTAACCAAGACCAAGCGTCGCCTGAATCGAGAAGACTCAAGACCCACTCAAAACACCGTCGAACAAGACAGTCGTGTCGCTGCCAGACTTGGTATTGGTACACATTCTTCTGTCAACATCTCTCCTGAGGCCAGCACTTCTGTCGGGACGTCCGACGCAGACAAGAGACCCAACGTCAGACTCGCCGATGATTATGAGCCCGGCGCTGATGAGGAAGAGGCCATGGCAGAAGCTTTTGCACTTCCACCTCAAACATCTGCCGTACCAAAAGCAGCAGCAGCAGTACCTTCGGCCAACAAATTGCAGACCGCTGATGAGAACCTTAGTGAGGGTATGATGGCTGCGCTGGCCAGGTTAAGACAGACATGAAGCATCCCAAGTTCTCTGCATCACCATCATTACGGTCTCGGCTGTCAACGGTCCTGGTCAAGAGGCAAGTCCTGCAAGCCTTGATATTCCTCAGTCAAAATCGAGGAGGTTTACTTGCTTCTTCGCTTGACGCGCCAACATTAGGCACATTGGATTATTGTTATGATCGTGCATATCGTGTCTTCTTCGATCCGGATCAGGACAATCCTCGGTTGGTTCCATTGTGTGCCAACGAGCCTGCCTCTCTTCCAATCTCGTCAAGACCGACATGAAGCTAATACGGCCAGCATCAGAAGTGCCGTAGATTTCGGCTTGTACAACTTTTCTTGCTAGCTTTCTCCACTCTGTGGGTGGCAGTTCAAGTACCAGAGGGTCATTCGAGTCTATGCCGCCGACATTCTCATGTCGCGGCTTGGATGGTTCAGGACTACCGATGTGAAGAGTCTTCATCTGACCTGTGTTTTCGGCACGCGTCGTCTCCGAGGCAATGACCTTGAGTATCCTGTTATATCGCTCAGACATCGAAAGTAGTAGGGTGCCAAGGAGCTGCGCATTTTGTGTAGCCGTGAGGTATTGCGATGGACAGACCTGACAATCAATACACAATTTGCTTGTATGCAACGCATCGCGAAGACAGTGTAGGCTGGAGGGAAAGTCGATAGTATCCATAGAACGTAAGTTGTCTAGCGTTAAATATATGCTGGAAAGGCAGGCGCATGATTGAGCTGGAAGAGACTCTATAGCAGATGCAGTGAGGAGACTGTTGTCGTTGATAGTGTCTAAACTAGGCAAATCCATTTCGGAGAAGTTGATTTGATCGACGAGCGGATCGAATTGAATTGCACTGTCAAAGGTACTAGATCCGGCGCGAGACGTCTGTTGTCTTGCTTCCTGGATAGCAATGGCCGACTGCTCTGAGTCCCCTAGTTTGCGTTTCCTAGGTCTACCCATGGCTTTCTGAGCAGAATATACACAGGTGATGTTGTCGTTCACACATCGCGAACACTCGGGTTGTTCTCCTGGGCATTTAAGTTTGCGGTTCCCTAGACTATTAGTCTCGAGGGTTGCAGTAGATTCTATAGTGAGGCGTACTGCATTCATCACAAGCGATCCTCTTTCGTTCCATAATATTTGTCATTAGGCATCAGGATTGATGGTGATGCTCACAGGAATGGGTCGGATAGAGCAAGTAGAGGGCCGACGGAAGCCAAGCATGAATAGATCAGATAAGAGATAATCTCGAATTCCGCTTTTCGAACTTGGGGAAGGAACTTTTGAACTTTTTCTCCAAAGTCCGAGCGGCTTCAAACAACTTTGGCACATTTTCTTGTCGCAAACAATCAACATGGTTCTTGCCACCCAGAGCCGCAAACGCAAGGCTGCTGCCCGCGAGGAGCCTGTGCTGCCCCCGCGTGAGGAGCTTGCAAATGGCAACCTCGAAGGCATTCTGTCTGAAGGCGACGAGTCCGATGACAGTGAAGAGGTGGATTTCGATGGAGAGGACGAGGAAGACGAGGACGAGGAAGACGAAGAGGAGGATCTAGACAGCGATGAGATTCCTTCTGAAGACGATGAGCAAGACATCCGCGATCAACTACGCAACCTCAAAACCGCCGACACAAAACGATCCAACAATGAAGACGACGAGGATCTCAAGCCCAACTATACCGTCACCACAGATGCAAATGGCAACGAGCGATACGTCTACCGCGAGATTGACCCCGTCTACGACTCGGACGACTCGGATGCTGGTGATGCCAAAAACACAATCGGAAACATTCCTCTCTCTTTCTACGACTCATACCCCCATATCGGTTACGACATCAACGGCAAGAAGATTATGCGTCCTGCCAAGGGCGAAGCTCTGGATGCTCTGCTCGACAGTATTGAGCTTCCTGAAGGCTGGACTGGTTTGACCGATCCCCAGACTGGCAAGCCTCTGGAGCTTAGCAGAGATGAGCTGGAGGTTCTGAGGAAGTTGACAAGAAACGAAGCCCCTGGCGAAGGCTACGACCCATACCCCGACATGGTTGAGTGGTTCACAAGCAAGACCGAGATCATGCCTTTGAGTGCTGCTCCCGAACCCAAGAGAAGATTCGTACCCAGTAAGCACGAGGCCAAGCGTGTCATGAAGATCGTCAGAGCCATCAGAGAAGGAAGAATCAAGCCCTGGAAAGAGCCTAGCGAGGAAGAACAACAGGATGACGACGTGCAGACCTACGATGTCTGGGCAGATGAGACACCCAGAGCCGACCATGCCATGAACATGCCTGCTCCCAAACTACCGCCACCAGGATATGCCGAATCTTACCATCCCCCACCAGAGTATCTTCCTGATGCTAAGGAGAGAAAGGCCTGGGAGCAGGCTGATGAGGAGGACCGCGACAGAGAATACCTGCCCACCGACCACTCCGCTCTTCGCAGAGTTCCTGGTTACGACAAGTTCATCAAGGAAAGATTCGAACGCTGTCTGGATCTGTATCTTGCTCCTCGTGTCCGCAGAAGCAAGCTCAACATCGACCCTGAATCCCTCCTTCCCAAACTTCCTTCGCCCGATGATCTCAGACCCTTCCCAACTGTTTGCGCTACTCTCTACAGAGGCCACCAAGGCCGTGTGCGTTGCGTCTCAGTCAGTCCTACCGGTACTCTGATTGCTAGTGGTGGTGACGATGGAACTGTTAGAGTCTGGGAACTGCTTTCTGGACGTCAACTCTACAGCGTCAAGCTTTCTTCAGACGAGGCTGTCAACGCTGTCAAGTGGAGACCTACTCGTGACACTCTCATCATTGCCGCAGCTTGTGGCGAGACAGTCTACTTCATCACTCCCTTCTCTCTTTGCTCGCCCGAGATTGAGCAAGCCAGCAAGGATGTTATTGACGCAGGATTCGGATATGCCGCTAAACCTGCCACCACCAATGCTGGCGCTGAGAGGAAGATTCCTTCAGCTGTCTGGTCCAGACCAGAGTCGCAGAGACTGCAAGATCAAGGTGTTCTCCTTGCTTGCACTATGCGTTCCACTATCAAGGTCATCAACTGGCACCGTCGTGGTGACTACCTCAGCACAGTTTCACCAGCCGCCACTTCGACTGCTGTAGCCATCCACACCCTTACCAAACACCTCACACAACATCCTTTCCGCCGCTTGAAGGGTATCGCGCAAACTTGTTCGTTCCATCCTACCAAGCCTCTGTTCTTTGTTGCAACAAGACAATCCATCCGTCTCTACGATCTTCAACAGCAGAAGCTTGACAAGGAGCTGAAGCCTGGTGCCCGATGGATCAGTTCCATCGATGTACACCCCGGTGGTGACAACTTGCTGGTTGGTTCTTATGACAGAAGACTGTTGTGGCACGATATGGATCTTGCCGCTACGCCATACAAGACTCTGAGATACCACCAGAAGGCTATCAGAAGTGTGCGCTACCACCCCAACTCTGGCCAATACCCATTGTTCGCAGATGCCAGTGATGACGGTAGCTTGCAAATCTTCCACGGTAAGGTTGTGGGTGACAGCTTGGAGAACGCATTGATTGTGCCTCTGAAGGTGTTGAAGGGACACAAGGTTACGGGAGAACTCGGAGTTCTGGATGTGGAATGGCATCCTCGTGAGCCATGGTTGGTCAGTGCAGGTGCGGATGGAACTATCAGGCTGTGGTGTTAGATGGAGCATTTATTCATGTCACGTGTGTATCAATTGGTCATTGGGAGGAGTTTGGCGTGGAAAAACTGCAGCTTGAATCAATTCCTTCCCAAACAACAGGTTTTTCTGGAAAGTGCTGATTCTATGGTTAGCCTAAGCGATCCAGTATTCAAGCAATATAAATACATGGTCTCCGATATGAAGATTTGAGACAAGCGTGGACAAGCTGCAGGGGAGCTCTTGGACAGGGTGTTGCACTCACCGATGGCATCAGCGCACAGACCATATGACCTTCTATGTTTCGATCTTTGAGCTCCGAAAGCACATTTCAGAAGCTATCTACTCCAAACAAAACACTACCTGACCACCCTCGCTCAGCTCCCCTCTTCGGCGCATCCTTCTGCGACTCATCGCGTACGAGCACTAACGTTCTGTTCTTGCGCGCATCGATTCAGAGAGAAGACTGTAGCCAGGCGCAAACGCGCTTCGGCAACCGGCCACTACAATGTCGCTCAACCAGTACATGAACAGTGAGTTTGCAGGCTTGTTCTTCACCACAAAAAGTGGCTGACCATGTGCGCAGAGAAAATCCTCATCATAACTGTCGATGGACGAACATTGATAGGCACGCTCGTGTCTTGCGACCAAGTTACCAACCTCGTTCTCAAGGACACTGTCGAACGTGTCATCAGACCACAAGATGACCCGGAAGAGAGCTCAGAGCAACCGCATGGACTCTACATGATTCGAGGCGACAATGTGGTCGTCTGTGGCTTGGTAGACGAAGCCATGGATTCAAGCATTGACTGGACGAAGGTCCGAGGAGAGGTCATTGGATCTACCAAACACGTGTGATGGAATCCTCTGCCGGCAAGAGATGACGAAGAACAAGGAACAAAGAGGCCAAGAGGCCATGGAAGAAAAAGGTTGCTATGGCCAACCACAACAAGATCGGATCGGATCCTTTGGGCGCATGGGACGGTCACATCAAGGCCACGTTCGAGGTCACACCGCAATCCTTACTGGAACGAGGCCGACCTGCATCCGCGAAATGATGCACTACAAAGATACCCAAAAGAAGTATTGTGCCACTCGTTGGCATTGGAGAAGATGATGACAAGCCAGCTGTGTATCATGTATGTTACTCTTTGTATCTTACACAGGCAGGCGCCCTAACCTAAACTTCAAGTAAGCTAGTTAGTAGCTTCGAGCTCACATTCACACGCCGACTCTTATCAAATTATATCACTACCTGTTCAGGCGAGCCACAGACCGAGACCGGGAGCCGAGAGCTTACGGCGCTGCTTACGGAGTTGATTCCATAAGAAGTGCAACAAACGCCACCTAGAATAACAAAACATTGATGGGATCAAGCCAGATTCAGCCATCCAAACTGTATCCAATCTCTGACGATGATGCCATGTCGAACAGGTGGAGAAATGGGTACGAGTAGTACCAATAGTGAGGCAAGGACGGGCGGCCTGATGATGATGATGAACATCTCAACCAGAAACCTCAACTTGATATCCACGGAGCATCTATGGTGCCAGAGCGGCTGTGATTCGAGAACATGTTGTTTTATCAAAGCTTAAAACAGATGAACGATGTTTTGTGGTAAGAGGGTAGTCTTAAGTGTGACCTGCCCCGAACTCGTCCGTTGGTTGCCGCATACACAAATCACGGCTCACGGTCCGACTGCCAATTATGGCGATTCCACGAGTCATATAGATGGACAGGAGCTTGCCGGTTCGCACGGTTTCGTCTAGCGCCGCTGCCGTCAGGGCCGGCAGTGATTGCAACCACGCAAGAGAGTTTTGACGCAGAGACGGGGAAGGGTACATTATTAATCCATGTTACTCTTCGCAGAGCTTTTTGCCAGGTCGTTGCTGCTCCGATCGACATGGTGCGGGCCTCAACTTGATCCTACGCCTCCAAACTTACTTGAATCGAGGGGAACCTGAACTGCTTTAAACCCAGTTGGATGCCGTGATATTGCAAGCCGTCAAATGGGCGCACGGGTATGTCACTTTGTTATCGCTAAGGCCTTCTGTCCTCAACATTAAGTACTTTGGATAGCTCCCAAGGTTTGTCCTGCCACAAAATAAATAAAACTCTTGCCACGAGAAGGACCGCCAGAGGGAAACCCCATCTTTTTCCCACAACTTGACCATGACGTCTCGTCAATACGGATCCAACGATGGCGGCGAAGCCTCAAGGAATCGATCCACTGTCTCAAGGAGCAGCGAGACCCCAACCCAGCAGGACGACATTGAGATGAAGAAGGCCCGGAAAAGGGAACAGGACCGCCTCTGCCAACGACGAAAGAGAGAAAAGGACCGCGAGAATCTACGACGACTCGAAGCTCGACTGAATGGATTGCAAAACCCTGATGAACCCAAGGTTGTCCTTGACCTGATTTTACGCCATGAACAGGATCAGGAGAGACTGAACCGTCAAGCGGAACGATTGCGTCAAATCGAATCTCTCATCCGAACTTCTCTAAGCGACATTGGCAACGAAGCAACATCTTCGTCCACCCCAAATGAGAGCGTTGTGGATGCAAAGCCCGATGTCAAAAATGCTACCAGCTTACCAACGGCTCCTATGCCTACGACTATGCCTACGACAGAGGTACCCATGTACACGACTGTGCAGACTGCACCTATGCCGACAGCTACAACAACATCGATGGCTATGCCCATCAACAACCCTGCCTTGCTGGCATCTCAATACCCCATGACAATTCCTCTCAGCATGCCTCCTCAACAAGCACAACCAATCGTGTCATCCTCGCCGCCTGAGCACCAGCAGCAGATCAGCACTATCACAGATGCTATGTCTGCAGTTCCAGGCACGGCGGCGGCCTATACAGACGAAGCATTCGACCAACACATCATCGTCATGGTCATGATACACGGTTGGGACGCTGTCGCGGCTTACATGCAGCTCGATCCGCTGTGGAGTCTCTTACGGCAGATTGATGGAAGTGCCTGCTCACAGTGGAAGAAAGCGGACCGCATGGTGGGCATGCTGTCCTTCCGCCGCATGATGAAAGGTATGGCTATGGGTCCTCAAGCCATGGCCAATATAGAGCCAAAATTCATGCGACCTCGCCCATCTCAGATTCACGTTCCTCACATACCAAACGGCGATTACTTTCCTTGGTAAGATTGATACAAGTTGCTCAAGAAATATGCACTGACAGCTACGTGCAATTAGGCCCGGTGTACGCGAGCGTTTCGTCTTTGAAGGCCACAAGTACGACAACGACACCTTCCTCGCACTCTTCAATTCCAGCACGCGCTTTATGTGGAACTCGGACTTCTCCGCAACATTCTGTCAGAATGACAAGCAGCTGTTCCAGTTCTCAGACGAACTGATCAAGCGCTTCAACAACCTGAGCTGCTGGCGCATTGACGCATCTTTCATCGCCGCATATCCGGAGTTCGCTGGAGACATACCCACCTACAACTCTGTGCCCAAAAAGATTGATGACAAGTCCTTTGACGGGGAATACTACTTCGGCAGCGACAACAGTGATGGCGCCGTCTCACATAATGGCGTTGGTGCTCCCACTGGTCCCGAAGGTCAATGGATCTATGACAATGGAAGATGGTACATTGCAGGAGCTGTAAGATGACCAGATCATGGTTGCGAAATCCAAGCTCGACAATACACCAGCCCAAGCCTGCCATACTAAGATGCCAGCTCAGGCTCTTAACCCCCCTATCTTGGTGCAAATCAACGTACATCAAAGTCTTTCAAGCAGCAACAGAGTTTACCAACACCGTGGAGGATATAGCGGTACAGCAGTCCCAGCCCCCAATAAAACACGCTCGCTTCACAACCATCCATCATCCAAGCAGCTCATGTCGGTCGAACCACTAGCAGTGATCAGCCAACTAGTTCGACCACGATCAACACAAAAAAAGCCAATCAATTTTTTGGACCCTTGCTCACTGCATGCATGCAAAAAGCAGGATGGCGTACCAGGCAATGATAACCTACAGCAGTTGTCATATGCCTAGAGTCCGCTGCCCTGGCGCGCCCTCCTCTTCGGACATCTTCCGTCACTTCTTCACTTTGTTTCGTCAAATACCACTTTTTGAGTTTCTTGGAAAACGGCCGAGCATAGCGGAGACCTTTCTATGTTTTTTTTTTTTCCTCCTCTCCCCTTTCTCATTTCTCCTTGAACAGCAGAGAAGGTTCACCAAAACTGGTCATGCGTTCGTATATGTTCGTAACTTAATGGATGCATTTTGGCCGTCGGTTTGCGAAAGACAGGGCAAAGAGAATCGGACTCTGTCCGACCCAAAACTCAAAGAGCCTATTGTCGGCGGGAGTCCGTTTCTGGAGATTTTCCGACTCTAAGGTTTGCCTGAGGGAAGTGTGAGGGGTATGGGAGGGAACAATACGTTCGAGGGAGGGAAGAGAGGGAAGAAGGAAGCAACATCCAAGAAAAAGCATCCAGAAGAGGAAGAAGGAAGGTGCATTATCTACTGTATATACATAGCGAAATGCTCAACAGACCAAGTGGTCACCCTATTCATATATTAAAATTTCCAAACATCACTACCGACAATAACTCCTCGCCGAAGAACACACCCGGGCACAAGAGAACATCGCTCAGCCTTTGGAACTAAGTCTTCCACCTTCTTTGATTGGAGTAAAAGATGGCTGAACTCAGTAAACTGTGATTTCACGTGGTTAACCACACGAGTCATGATGTCTAAAACGAAAACTATGATAGAATTTTTTCTTTTTTTGGACGGCATTCCTAAAATGTCTTTCGATCCGTTAAGTTGTAACACGCTACGACGTCGTTCACATGCAATCAGATCGATTTTGGATTGTCTATTCGTGGCACTGGGGCTTGCATGCAACATGACTTGTTTTTATAAAAGTGCTCGGTCCGAGACAGAACATCAAAAACTTCAACAGAAAAAGACAGCATTTGCTGATTGGTAGTCTAAAGATTGTGTTAAGATTGCAGTTCTAACACTAGAAATAGCGAATGTTGTGCGTCCACTGCTGCTCTCTACAATCCAACACCAGAATCTTGTCGCTTTCTAATGGCAAGTTCTTCTCCTCTGATGACTTTTACGATGTCTGTTTCGTCCAAAATGCCTATTCTTTCCAACACATTCCACATGTCTTTTCTGTTATCCTCGACATTCGTCCCTAGAGTATCTGCCAATCGGCATCTGCACTCTGCTATCAATGTCTTCTCCCTAGCTTTTCCATCCTCTAGAGGCAATTGTCTGGCTTCAATGTTTCGAACTTCGATTTCTAGAAGTGCGATAGCATTCGGACAATGGCAGAGTAAAGCGTCTAAGAAGCTGGGGCCGTTTTGAAGGATGAGCTCTTGACAGCAGAGTTCGACTTCGAAGCGTAGCATGCCATGGAGAAGTGGTGAGGTCGGTATGAGAAGGCTCGGGCCATCTGCACGCAGTTGTTGTATGCAGAGGTAAAGGGTAAGCAGAAGAATGGCGAGGGATGTGGGAGGCAGTGATCTGATGACCTGTGACTTGTTTTCGTGATTGCCTGTCGTCGAGTGTAAGCCTGATACTTTAGCTGGTATGGTGCATGGAAAATACCAGCGTCATGAAGCCGATAGAGGAGATGCATCCCTGCTTGTTGCAGGTTTATCCATTCAGGCCTCATCCAAGCTGCCTCTTTAGCCTCACGTCTTCGGATATTGTGACAATTTCTCTCTAAACGGAACAACGTGCACAATCGCATGTACAGCTCGTCCAGAGTTTTGAGACCGATACTCGTCCCCGTCTTACATAGGCCAGGATACTTGGCCAAGATGCCCAGCGGGAAGTGTAGGTAAACGGTCTCGGCTGCCAGGCTGTGTTCGTATTGTTGTAAGAGGCCATTGAAGTCGCGGCATACGAGACGTAGTTGATTATGATAAGCTGGCGTGTATTCGATTCGAGCGAAGATGCCGAGTATGAGCTCAGGAGGCAGCGAAAGAATCAAGGACTGCGGTTGTACTAGAATTGAATCCATGAGTGGGCAAGTATTATGTGTGAAGCTAATGAAAGAAAATAATAAGGACGCATGGCCTTATAGAGATGCTGAGAATGTAGAGATGGGTTGTTTCTGCGGTACCTTGATGGTTCATGATGGTGGAGAAGGCCAGCAAGATGCTTCGATTGAACACCTTGATGGTCAGATGGTGCAGATGGAAAGCGCGATCCACGTGCCCTCCCATTCTGGTCCCAGTAAACACCATGCACTAAAGTCTTTATCAGGCAAGAAGTATCCGTTGTTCCATCAGCACATCTTGCCTCGATTGACGTAGAGGAGTCCGAGGTAAGACTGAGCAAGAATCCCGCCATTGTTGTGAAACGAGCCTCACCGAGATCAGAATGGACCGCAAGGATCAGAAGACTGCACCTTCGGATACATCGTCTGTGGTTACAATGAAACCGCTTGGGCTTCAGATGACAGAGTCATATCACCTTGATGGTCGTGTGTCTGAGGAGCTTACGATCGTGAACATTCCACAATTCTCAAAGAACGAAATTGCAGTTGAGATTCTGTTCGCTTCCAACTTCTCCAGAAGTCAGGTTTGTCACATGCCTTTGAGGATGGTCAACCCGCCTGATCTGCTTTGCTTACACAAAAGTCTTGTGCACCTCGAGAATCAATGAATAATGCTTGGAGATGATGCTGACATAAAGATCTCGGATAGGAGTTTAATTTGCGGTGTGACATGCGGCTCTGCGGGATGACGCTCATCGTGACGACAGACTATCCACCGCTAAGTTTGTCACTTATCAAGTTCGTGGACGTGGGGACCGGCAAGACAATTGAGAAAAACAGCTTCAGCTTGTAATTGAAGACGATTTCTAAAGACGAAACTGCGCTGATCTTGATCTTTCTCATGTCAAAAGGCTGATGTTCCACAAGGACCCTGTATGAGCACAGCGTGTGGCTGCGACAAATGTGACAAACTTAGCACGGGGCTGGTTGCATCAAGACCGACCGAAACAACAAAAGAATGGCAGAGCTCAAAATCAACTTCTGATTGTTGGTCGGATATTGCACATCTCCCGATAAGTTTCAGGACTTGTCACCTCACATATTTTGAAGTCGGCAAGTGCAGCAAATGGATCTATGACGCCTTTCTGAGCAGCAGTTTGCAACCACTTTCCTTGGCGAAATGGCACCTTTGTCACTTCTCTAGTTTCGTGTAGATACCTTTGCTGGTAGTATCAAGCAACTTTGACTTGTCTGGCCTCCTCTACAATCCTTATTTGATTGGCCACTAAAACTATGTCGGACCTATTTCGAGATGCTCCCGTCGGACAGATGATCCGATGGCTTTCTAAAGACAGACTTTTACAGTATCCGGAAGAAAAAGATCCATCGATGTATGAGAAGTATCTCAACCGGGAGAAATCAGGGAACATGGCCAGACACGGTCAACCAAACGTACCCGAGGGCGATCAAGATAATCAAGACCGTTCACGACACAACTCACAATCTTCTGAGCCAACCAAGAAAGAAGAGGATACAACGGTCAATTCTGCGAGTGGGAAAGTTGTAGATTCTGAAAAGGGAAAGGATGTAAACCTCATTGACTGGTGGGGACCCAATGATCCAGAATGCCCGACCAATTGGTCTCAGAAAAAGAAGTTTCTGGTGACTTTCGAGTTATGCCTGTTAACCACCAGCATCTACATCGGCTCTTCCATCTACAGCGCTGGCGAACAACAAATTACCCAGATCTTCGGTGTTTCAACAGTTGTTGCAACCATTGGTCTTACGACATTCGTTGCCGGCTACGGTCTTGGGCCGATGATCTGGAGTCCGATGTCAGAAATTCCACAAATTGGCAGAAACCCCATGTACGTACATTCAGGACTGTAGCTGTTGGATCGACAAGTACCTTTTCAAGAGGAGGAGCTTGGGCAGATCTTGGTCCATGGCGCTGTCTAGTTTGACCAATTCGGATATATGCTAACGATATGCTCGCATCAGCTACATCGTTACACTCTTCGCTTTCATCTTCTTGAACTTTGGCGTGATATACGCTACGAACATAGGTATGTTGCTATCAATTTTATCATTCGCATGCATCCTGACCTCTTGAAGGCATGCTTTTTGCTTTTCGATTCCTTACAGGGTTCGTCGGAAGTCCGGTGTTAGCCACAGGCGGAGCCTCCCTCGCCGATATATACGTGCCTAGGAAAAGGGCTTATGCAGTTGCCATCTGGTGAGGATCTGATCGAAAGGAAATATAGAAATGTGACTAATCTTTCACTGACAGGGGCATCTCGGCGATTTGTGGCCCTGTTTTGGGACCTTTGGTCGGTGGATTTGCTGCCCAGCATGAAGACTGGACATGGCCAATCTGGGAACTTGTCTGGCTCTGCGCATTCTGCTGGGTCTTCCTCATGCTGTTTCTGCCAGAAACTTCTGCCAACAATCTGCTGGTCCGTCGAACAAAAAGACTGAGAAAGCTTACCGGTAACCAAAACTTGCGTTGCGAGGCCGAGCTGATGGGCGAAGATATGTCGGTCAAAGATATCGTTATAATGTCTCTTGTGCGGCCGTTTACGCTAAACTTCACAGAAGGTCAGAGAATATGTGTCACACTATGCCCTTTTGCTTCCGACAGCGTGCTGACGACCTGGACCAGGAATCGTGTTCGCTCTCAATTTATATATTGCTCTCATATACGGCCTTTTGTACGTGTGGTTCGAAAGCTTTGTGATTGTCTTTATCGACATTTATGGCTTCAACCTAGGAGAAGAAGGTCTTGCATACCTGGGTATCCTGATCGGAGCATTCGCTATCCTGCCTCCATTCTTTCTGTATCTGTATAAGGTTCTTGAGCCCCAATTTGACGACAACGGAGACTTGAAGCCTGAGAAACGTTTGCCCCCAGCTTGCGTGGGCGCTTTCATGATTCCTGTCTGTTTGTTCTGGGTATGCTCCACTCCTAGCGTCTGAATTCGTCATTCGCTCGCTGACATATCTGTTTGAACAGTTTGGCTGGAGTGCAAGGGCCGATATCCACTGGATCATGCCTATCATCGGTTCGGCCTTCTTCTCCATGGGGTCCGTTCTCTTGTTCAACAGTGTACTCAACTACTTGCCCGATGCATATCCTGAATACGCGGCTTCGGTATTGGCCGGCAATGATTTCATGAGGTCCGCCTTCGGCGCCGGGTTCCCGTTGTTTGCCCGTGCAATGTACGACGACCTAGGGGTGGATTGGGCGTCATCGACGCTTGGTTTCCTTGCTATTGCATTCATACCGATTCCCTTCGCCCTTTACTTTGTAAGTCTTCTCATAGAGAACCAACTTCGCAGCTTTGCTGATACCTACCTAGTTTGGAGAGACACTACGCAAGAAGTACAGTAAACATGCTAGAAAGGACATATAGTGTGACGACGACAGCTTGGACTCCGGGAGGTTTATGAGATTTTTACCTTCCTGTCAACTCAACAGGTAAACAACTCAGATTCGAGACCTCCTTGCCTCGACCGAACGGAAACGCTGCAACAATTTCGCGCAGATGCAGACAGTTGAGGCTCTGAGCAGGATTTCCGGCTCATCTAGAACATGCAGTGCATTTCAGGCACACATCGGTGTCCCTATTCTTGCGAAAGTCAATCGAGTGGCTGCCCAGATATTCAGCACCTTCTGCATAGACTTGTATATCTTTGAACAGAAACCTTCAAAAGAACCATATTTGTCGTTTCTGGTTGTAGTCCCAAGTACTGTACGACACGAGTCGAAGCGTCAATTAAGGAAGAAGTAGGCGCCCTAGGGCGCGTGAATTTGTCGCATGTAATTATCTCAATCGAAGCCACAATCCTGTGTGAGTCACATGAGCTACTTTCGTTTCAATGTACTGCATAATGATTCGCTTACCAATTTGAATTCACTTACCTTGAAGAAAGCGCTGAAAGCAGGAGAAGTCTTGCTCAAATGATAGTACAACGGCGGATATTGCGGATAGGCTGGCCCGGACCTCCCGAGACAGTTGCCGTGTCTGCGGAGCGGCTGTGCAGACGCATCTGTGCATCATGCTCGCACCTTTGCGAGGAGGGAATGAAACCAGTTCACATGCTCGAAGTTCCGGTTTCCGGCTCACTCGCGAGAGATACCCGACTCGGTATAGAACGGAACGATGCTCAGGTCGGAACTCCACATTCGTATGCGCTCGTGCCCGTTTCCGATCTAGAATGCCCTGGAAAGACAGTCTCAAGTGATAGAGCTAGCCCGCGACTCCGCGGTTTCCTCCCCGTCGGTGGCCCGATGACACCGGGGGTGGCTTGAGTTCATAGGACATCAGGCCGCGTGGTTCATGTGTCGTTGTGAAGTCAAGGAGTTCTCGAAGGGTCGTACTCGGAACACGCATAAGCCGCTGGACCGACGATCGGGATAGAATGACATTTTGGCGAATGAGAATGGCGGTCTAACAAGCGTAACTTTGCGCCATCCCTGAAATGAACCAAGTAGACGCGGAGGACTGCTTGGCAGACGGTTTGATACCGCGCAGAAGAAGTTCGTGGAGTCTCCACAACGTGGGGCGGTGGATCATGGGGGAGGAGAATCGAAGGCTGATTAACCAAAAGTGCATTGGTGGCCGCTGAGTAGATTAAATACAAAGGTAAGCAGCTCCCCCGCGACCTCCCGCGCGAGCGCTTTTCCTATCTCTTGACCATCGACCCCATCGACCATGTCGGACTCATCTGTCAATGGCGACCACTTGGCTGCGGCCAGACCCTCGAGCTCTCCCAACTCGAAGAGAAAGGCCAGCGACGCCGGCCTGCCTGCTACTGGCACCAGGATTCACAAGAGTGTCAAGAGACGTGCCTCAAAGGCCTGTCAATCGTGCAGAGCTCGCAAAGTACGCTGCAATGTCGTCGAGCAGAGTCCTTGCACCAATTGCAGACTCGACGAGGTTGAATGTATAGTCTCGGAGAGCAAGCGCAAGAAGTCCGTGCCATGTAACGACTGTATTCTCAGATAGACCATGCTAACTCGTTGTGTAAAGGAAGTGGACAAAGGCAGACGAAGAAGGAAACGCAACAGGAGGCTGCTCTCCTCCTGTTCCTGCCCCGATACAACATACCAATCTGAACTTCCATGACTCACCAGGGCATTTACCCCATTCGCTTTGTTCGTACCTTCTCACATTGCAATTTCTGTACCCTAGCTAATTTCCATATCCAGACCAGGATCTCGACCCTCAATCCTTCGATCCTGCTCGCCGCCAAAGTCTAGCAAGATCCATCTCGATACCCCATGATCCAACAGACAACATCTCCCTATCAGGAGTCGACCCCAATGCTCTCTTTGGCTTACAGTCTCATACCCCCCCACCTCCTCACCACACACTCCCGGCCTTCATCAGGTCCCTTCCCTCTACTTTTGGTCCAGAGGATCTGGCGTATTTGGGCAAGAAGGGTGCCCTTACATTACCACCACCCGCCTTGCGCTCTGCTCTTCTACGATGCTTCGTAGAGAACATCCATCCGTATATGCCGCTACTGGACATTCACGAGCTCATCAACACTGTAGACAACAATGATTCTAGCTCGGCTATAAGTCTTCTATTATTCCAGGCCATCATGTTTGCAGGCGTGGCTTCGGTCGATATGGCGTATCTTCACACTGCTGGCTACACTAACAGAAGAGCCGCCAGACGCGACTTTTTCCAGAAGACTAGAGTGAGTATTTAACAATCATCGTCCACGCATTTAATACTAATCCAAATACAGCTTCTATATGACTTTGACTATGAAGCTGACAGAATCTCTTTGATTCAATCTTTGCTTCTCATGACTTTCTGGTACGAAACCCCGGACGATCAGAAGGACAGCCATCACTGGATGGGTATTGCTGTATCTCTCTCACACACCATTGGTCTCCACCGCAATCCGGAACGTTCCAACATGAGCCCTCAACAAAAACGTCTTTGGAAGCGCATCTGGTGGGCAACTTACATGCGCGATCGTCTCATTGCTTTGGGAATGCGCCGTCCAACAAGGATAAAGAACGAGGATTTCGACGTACCCATGTTGGCGATAGACGACTTTGAGTTCGCCGTTCTGTCTAACCCATCATCCTGCATTCCGCCCAGCTGCAAACTCATGCAGGACACATCTATGCAAAGGGACGTGGCCATCATGTGTATCGAGAAGGCCAAATTGTGCATCTGCATCAGCCATGTTTTGTCTACGCAGTACTCGGTCTTGCACAACAATCATGGTGTTCAGAGTCAAGAAGGAACTACGCGTACTACCATGATGCTGGTAGCACGTAAAGATGATCCGGAAAAGTGCTCTGTCAAGGCATGCGATGAAGAACTTAAACAGTGGAAAGCAGCTCTCGCGCCCGAAGCAAAATACAAGCCCTCATCATTGTTCGACCTTACAGCTGGCAAGGGAGTGACCGCACTCCATCGCTCACTTTTGCACATGATTTACCTGGCTACTCTCTCAGCTCTGCACAGACCTCAAGTGCTCCCATCAACGGCCGCGCCATCTCGAAAGATGGCTTCCGAAGTATTGGATACCTCTAGAAGGACCGTTCGTTTTGCAGCCAACAGACTCACTGCGATAGCTCAGAATTTGAACGAGCTCGATCTCATCCGCTGCTTACCTACCTCGGGTATCACCGTTCTGTTGCCGGCTATCATTATTCATCTCCTCGACATCAAAGCACCAGATGAGACGACTCGCCGTGCCAGCTTGCAGGGTTTCTGCCAATGCATGCAGATTCTGAACAAGCTGCGCGACATCTACGCTGCAGCAGACTATTCGACCGCTTTCTTGGAAGCAGCAATTCGCAAAGCAGAAATCACACTTCCTTCCAAGATGGGCCCACCACCACGACCATCGCATGTTGCTAACATGTCCACCGTAATGAAAACGGCACGAACAGGACATGTCAATGCCAGCCGTCTTACACCACCACCAGAGCTTGCTGCCAGCATGAACAACGACCAACAATCGCAATCTCACCAGCTGCAGGCCGATCAACAGGAGCAGCAAGTCTCAGAGAACGACTTGGCTCAACATTTAAACAACTTCCTCGCTTCTACGCCTCCAGGTTCCGAGCACACGACCGACAGCCAGATTGACGAGACCACAGCAGCGGCCTTCAACATTCCCGCCCTGGATGCTGATTTCGATACTCTGATCAACTTGGACGCGGCTGGAGAGTCATTCACTTTCGATGATGGCACTTTCCCTGCTATGCCTGCTTTCGACTCGATCGACGGTGGGTTCGAGGATATGGACTGGATGAAGCACATGAACACTAATGATGAAATTTCTTTTGGCATTTAAGCGGGCATGGGATCATAGACGGATATACGGTACGGCTTTATCATTTGGGTTTGGTTCGGATGTCATTTTGTTTGCTTTGCAAGCCTTGTACAGCTTGTTTCTTTTTATGATGTTAATACCTTCCTTTCTAGACTGTAATTACAAAAGTTCAGGTCCGTACTCAGACTTTAAGCTTGCTGTGCTTCTGCTCAACCTTATGCCTCGTGCTTTCCTTTGTTTTGACATGCACACCCCACGCCTCACCGAAACCCCTGATCCCAAAACATACAGAGGGACATGCACGGAACTCTTGTGAAGAGAAGTTCTCACCAAAGCCTAATTTGTCTCGATTCACGGCTCAAGAGGATTTGACCCACAGAGAGAGTTCCCTGTTTCTTTTGTCACAAATCAACAACGAAACCCTGCAAGCGCTTCTAAACAATACGTTCACTGAAAGATGTCTTTCCGGCCAGCTGGGCTTGGAACCCTGGCACAAGATCCAGGTCTGTTTACGCACGGCTTTATTGTCATGATCCCCCTCGAGATGTAGGGTGAAAATTCAGCTCTAGAAATGCACAGTGGTGTCAAGAACCGAGCATGTCCAGGGCGAGTGCAGGAATGACGGTGCTTCTCCGGAAACAGTCTGTTCCGGTACGATATTGTGCATTTTCATAACTCCATGTCATCTGATCGTTCCACAAGGGACAACATGCACAGGTCCGATCGCACATAGCTTAACCTCCAAACTTCCCCTTGTCATGCAGGGCAAAAATGCATAATGATTACAAGAGGACAAGAATGTCAAGGGAGAGGATGGAGAATGACAGGCTCTCTCTGGAAATCGTCGGTTATCAGAAAAGAGCAGAGAGGGAGAGTGAGAGGTCAATATGAGAAGCCCATATCAAGGATTCTCCCAATGCTGGAAGCTATCAGCATGTAGCCGTAAAAAGTCACAATATGATCCAGAATGAGATGATATCCAGTGAAACCTTCTAGCAGAGAGACATGTCAATTTCAAATAAAAGTTAAGAACAGAGAAGGTCAAAGGAGTTTGGAAGAGAAGAAAAAGGGATACGCAACAGTACAGAGTTGGTAAAAAGTAATAAAAAGGGTAATAAGTAAAAGAGCAAAAGGGGTATTTGTTCCAGAGTTTCATCAAAAGCCGCCGATAGTAGTAGTAGCAGACCCAAACGTGTTGTTGTTCTCTTCTCCACCGACTAACATTTCAAAAGCAATCAGCAGCCAGTTTTATACCAAACGCGTTCTTCTTCGTAGTGGTGTCTTTGGTATAATGAACCCATATCATGAGGGGACAGAAAAGGAAATAGTAAAAGAGCAAGAATGGAAAGGTATAAAGCGGGGTGAAGAACAGAAGACGAGACCGAAAGAACGCCTGGGCAGAGTGGGTAGTGAGTAGATTCGTGAGGCGAGTAAACAAACAAGGGGGTAGTGGGTAAAGGTGCAAGGACGGACAAATGCAGTGATGCATCGAGGGGAATCCATGAGTAATAAGAACCACAGCAAAACAGTCAAGGAAAAGGGTGTGAAAGCGATGCACCGAGGCGGACAATTTCTGAGGACGGCGTGCGTTGCTCAACAAGTATCGATTTTACCGATAACCTGTAATCATTGTGATCGAAGAAGTAACTCTTTTGTGATTCTCATCATTGCGATGAAAGCTTCCACACGGTGGTAAGAAAAGTCTTTTACCAACCTGCTGCAAGCAGATTGAAGTTCGGCTGTCGGCACAAGTTTGGTCGGTCTATGAAGCATGAGCTCATGCTCCTCAGTCAAGCTTCCAAAATTCTATTGGTAGCGTTGCCAGTCTTGGGGAGTCATGCCAGTAGCAGGATTTGTGGTGGGAGGTGCCCATCCATGCATCTGCTGGGGTGGCGCGGGTGTCGCCTGCTGTTGCTGTTGCATGGCAAAATGCTGCGGGCTCGGACTAGCTTGATACATGTTACGGTTCATACCAGCAAAGGCGCCGGCTGCGCCCATGGGATGGTTCATAGAGGGATAGCCACCCATGGCAGCCATTTGAGGGGGATGCATGGAAGCTTGTTGAGTAGGCTGCTGAAACTGAGCCATTGTGTGCGCTTGGGACAGTGGAGAAGGTTGGGGCTGCGATGGCGGCCACATTTGACCTTGCTGGTAGCCGTATGAGGGAGTTTGCTGGCGCATAGAAGCCATAGCCATGGCGGGGGAAGTCTGGTGCATCTGCGATGAAGGAAGCTGCTGGTGCATGGAGCGAACGGGCGACTGCATGGGGTTCTGTTGGTTGGGCTGATGGAATTGAGAAGGCATCATGTGAGCAGTTGCTTGTTGGTGACCCATCATGGAAGGCTGCGAGAGAGATGGCAGGCGACTTTGGGGCGACTGCAGATTGTGAGGAGCGACGGTTCCCATGTCTGTAGTGTCGGGCATATGCGGCTGAGGAGGAGGAGTTGGAGGCTCGTGAGGACGTTTCCAATAATCTTCGTAGTACTGGCTGCGCACAACACGCTGTTGAGTCAGAGACTTGTTAAACTCAGCCGCCTGGTTTGCCTGATTGAAGACATCCTGAGGATTACTGGGCTGAGTGCGATCTTGGTAGGCAGGTCCGGTGAGCTCTTGTCTAGGACGAGCGATGCCACGGAAGTCAGCAACCCGGGGATCATCAAGTGGCATGTTAATCATGCTAAGAGGAGCGAGCGTAACAGGGTGGATGCCTGCCGGGACAGCGGGTTGGTCAAGGCCCGGGCCGTTGGTGTAGATTATGTCCGTGTGAGGCATAGCAGTCAGAACAGTGGTGTTAGTGCTGGCTTCGGCGGCCGCTGCTTCCCTCTGCTTGGCGGCACCGGGTCGTTTCTCTCCAGCTGCATCTTCTTCTGTGAAACCCTGACTTCTTGCCTTGGACTCCCAATAATCATCACGAACTCGTCTGCCGTTTGTGATGACGCGACTTCCAAACTGGCGGAACATTGACCTCGCTGTTACGATGGCTATTTGCCTCGAACGATAAGAGTATGGCAAAATCTCCTGGTGGATAAGGTTGTCCTTCTCGGGTTGGTTCGCGATGATCTTAAACAGCGATCGGTTCTTGTTGAAAAGCAGGTACGAGTCGCGGTACCCTAGAGCGCGTGCGCACTCGGTGGCGAGCATGAACAGCTTTTCGCCTCTGTTGGGCACGGTGAAGGTTCTGATGCGATACTCGCGACCTTCGAGCGGATAGCCATTGCTTGACACCTTCTTTTCGCCAGCTTCGTCAATTTCACGTGGGATGTATTCATCGCCCTCGGCGCCGAGTTGATCCGTGGTGTGGTCTCGGACAGTAGGCAGGGCCTTGACGACTGTTGTCTTTTGGCCGGAGGCTGGTGTTTGTCGCTGTGGTGAAGCCTGCGAAGGCGAGGACTGGTTTCCGCCTTGCTTGATTTGAGGAGTCTGTACGGCCAGCGGCGACGATAGTTGAACAGGATGGGATGCCATTTGCGGGCTGTCGGCAGTCTTCTGCTTGGGCGGGCGACCGCGCTTTCTTGGTTTGAAGTCGTCTGACACGTCAGCATATTGACGCGCAAAGTTGATAGAAACGTTGGCAGCGGACGTACCGGTGTCGGCGGGTTCGGCCGGGGAACGGCTGCGCTTCAAGCCTCGATTGTTATATGCCGAGTTGTCGAGGGCTACGCGACTGGGTCAGTAGGGGAGGTCGGGTAGAGAGAATGGTATAGCGCTCGAGCGCAGGTGGGGTGGATGCGGCGACGTACTTGAGTTGAGCGCAGCAGGGTTGATTGTGCCATGACCGTCCATGGTACGGTAGCATAACCCAGGTTGCGGGTAGGTGTGCTAGGAGTTTGCGGACTGGCGCAGGAGCGGTGAATGCAAACTTGGCCGTGTTACTCGATGTGCAGAATTACAGACTCATTGGCGGCGCGAAACAGGTCGGCGGAGTCGCTTGAGCCCAGGGATTCCAGATAAGCTTGGCTGTCGGAACCTGCGTGTCGGGAGGCGGCCCAAGATCTAGCAATGGTTGGATGCTGGCAAGCAAGGGCGCGACGCGTCTGTGAGTGTGTTGGTGCTAGCGGAGGGAGGGTGATGCGATGAGGTCGGCTTGGTCGAGCGCATCGATCTCAGTCTGAAGACTTGGCTCGGGCTTTTGTTCGGCTACAGAAAAGCGTTGCAGTCAGCGACCAAGACGTTCAGCGAAGCACAGGAAAGCGACGCGAGACAGGACGCTGCTTCATCAATGCCGCGTCGCCACTCTCGCCAGTGCAGCCAATAAGACAGCGTTAAACTCACTTTTTTCGATTCGCCTTGGAATGTATGTCAGCTCGAGGCTCGAGGCAAGGGATGGCGACCGAGGCAGAAGTACCTGGGTAGGCAAGCTTAACTTAGAAGGACCAAGAAAGACGAAACACTGGGACGGACGCGGCCACGCGTAGCACAGAAACTTGTCCAGAGAGCAGTCCCCAGAGCGGCGGGAAAAGAGATCAAACAGAGTCTTAAGGATCAGATGCGCCCGTCATGAAGCGACAAAGTCGTGTCGAACGGCGATCTTGCTGCCTCTTTACGCTTATGCCCGACCAACCAGCTCTTGCCGCCAGCTTGCCACACGTCACCTGCTCCTTCTCTACCTGCACCAACTTTTCAGCCAGAGCCCTCCCAGCCCCGAGAATATGGTCCGCGGTTTCTCTGCCCAAACTCATCCCTCGAGGGCTTCTTTTGCCGTCACGCGCCTTGCAACTGACATATAAACACTATTTTCTCCATCTCGCTCTGTCCACCCCATGCTTTGCTCGACTTGATTCACCAGCTTTTGTGTCGTCTACGATCTTCAAAGCAACGCCGGTAATCGCGCGTATGCACCGGCCTCGTAAGTCTTTTAATGTTCGCATTGCCAACTCCGATCCTTCAATTCCCCTAGTCGCAACTAGGAATCTCCTCAATCTCCGTTTCGCTTCTTGTCAACCCAAAAAATTCTCCGTTCTATGTTTGCACTACCCTTTCACATCTACCATATCTTGAGTTTCCTTGTTCACAGCGCTTTCTGCGAGATCTGCTGCACGTAACCGCTGCGCTCCCTGCGTGGCCCGACACACGCCAGGTTGCGCAGTGCCATGTGTTCTTCCACTCTCTCCAAGAACTCCTTGCACAGCTGCTGTGAGCCTTGTCAGGGTCCTTCGCGACAGTGATTGGTATGAAGTCTCAACGTCCAAGACTTTGTGTGCGCATCACTTTCAAATGACAAAACCTAGCAGCCTGATATTATCAAAGCAGGCTTGGTTAACGCTCCTGCAGCTATGCACCTGAGCTCTTAGCTGGTCATGACCCCCAAATCTGCACCTAACGCGCGAGGATCGCGTGCATGACGCGTACTACTGTGCTCTGCGCTGACTCACCTTCTTTGATGGAGCTTAGGACTTTGTTCTCGGTCTCTTTCAATGCACCAAATAACAAATGCTCAAACCGAAACAAGTCGTTGCAGCCTGCTAGACGGCAAGTTGTTGCAGCTCGCTTGATCAGAATGGAACTCTATTTTCGAGATCGGTCGCACACGGCCAATCCGGCACTTTTGCCTATATCGAAAGGTGACATTGTCAATTGGTCTTCAAGCCATCGGGCTAGCCGGCAGCTGATGGTTGCAAATATTTGATCTTCTCCTTGCATTATCTGGTAGGTTGCCGCATTGAGGCTCTCTCAGCCACCCGGCCCCGCATAATATCGCAAAGCATCACGAGCTTCTTTTGTCGATTATTCATGATTGGATGTGGTAGCCAGTCTTGCGATCTAGCCGAGGTTCAAGAGGTAAGAGCTAACATCTACTATTCGAATAACAATATACAACTCGAGCTTAAATGGTGACACTGGCCTCGCTCGACCTGTTTTAAAAACGGAAAGAGATTCGTCCAAGCCAATGGGAGAGGTTTCCGGTGGTATACTTTTATGTGTTTTGATTCTTTCCATCAAGACTTAAATGGCCGTGGTCTAGATATCTCATACCAAGCCTGGATCAGTCAAGTCTCCCGTGTCAATGCCTCTCCTGAGGCAGCGATGCCTTGATTTCTGGTCCACACAAAAGAGCGAAGAGCATTGAAGGAAGGTGCAATATGGCCGAAGCACTTAACGGACTCGGCTCAAAGTTGCCGGAGTTGTAGACGGCAAGAAAGATGAGGGACAATGACAACTTTTATAGCAAGAATGTGACCAATGTGTGCATGCTAATCCTTCGCTCATATTTGGCCGCAACATTACAGTAGCCAGTCTCTCATACCAATCAACGTCTCGGCCTCAAAATGATATCTCGTGAAACTGATGTAACCCAGCCGTAAAACTCCCTGAAATGCTGTTATGATATGCATTGTCGCATCCATCTCTTAGAAAGACCATTGCTTCTTGGACGCGACAGGCTTGTAGCCACCGCCGTAGCCGTGCTTGCCACCATAGCCATGGCTGTGTTGATATGCAATCTGCTCTGCCTGGCTCTTGTAGTGTTCCAGTTCGCCTTTCCAAAGCCTGATCCAATAGCTCACATCCTCAGCTGCGCCGTCGACACCTCTTTGCGAGAGCCAGAAGGCCAGAACGACAAGGCCGCCCCAGAAGGTGATGCGGAAAGCCAGTCGCACCCAGAAGAGCACACTCTGGACCAGCATGTTGACGAGTTTGAGCGAGATGTAGAGGATGACGAGCATCAGGGCGATCTTGGTGAGGTCGGGCTTTTCGAGCAGCGACTGGAAGGTGGGGAGGAGGTATTTGTGGAAGACATCGTTGAGAGTCGACAGAGGACCGAAGATGCCGGGAGTAAGGTATCCGTTGCGGAAGAGGTAGCTTGCCCAGTCTGAGTGGTGTCTTGTTAGTGCTGGTTGTGACGATTTGCATGTGATCGTGTGCCTCACCTTGAACGGCCTCCATGTTGGTGGTTTGCAGCGAGAGTAAATCTGTGTGTGTTGCCCAGCACGGAAACTCAGATGACGGGGTGAGCGGTTCTTAGATATTCGTGGGTATTGCAGAGATGATGACAGATTTATAGTGTTGAAGGACATGTAAACACAGAGCTCAATCTCAGACCCCAAGCTTCAAAGAGCTCCGAGACATGCATCGCCTTAGTCAAGTTTCGAGATTGTGGCATAGCTTGGTCGGATATGCCGGCATACTCAGATGCTTTGGATGACATGCAACATTTCAGACTGAACTTCATACTCAAGCCTGTCCTGGCTGATGATGGCTTGACTTGTCTGCATTGTTCCTCCATGCACTGTCGCGATTGATTTGATGGGTGAACAAGATCAAACAATTTCCAGCCGGATTTCCAGCATCGCCGCTTTAGCTCATCTGGGAGAGCGCCAGACTGAAGTCAACTTCTGTCCTTCTTGTTCCGACAAGAGTATTCTGGAGGCACTGTGTTCGATCCACAGAAGCGGCATTTCGTTTTGTCATTGAGGCATTCTTTTTGTTCTTATCATGGTCTCCGCGGGATTTAAAACAATTCTCTGCGCCACGACTCTGTTGGCTTGCGACTTCATTCGACTTTCCCGTCTCCGCCGCTTTATCTTTTGGACCACAACTGGCTCTTTCAAAAACGCGATAGGCAGGTAGGTACATATCTGTGTCTGAGATGTCTGCTCGGCTCTCGGCAACTGGATACGAGTGTGAGCGATTTCTTCCCTTTGTCCCCTGTGTCAAAGTGGGACTCGCTCTTCGCACGCAATTATATGCCTCCGCAAAACGGCAACATGTTGGATAGGAAGGATCACATGCAGAGACTGAGGGAGATTGTCGCTCAACCAGTTGCAAGAGCGAAGCAAAGTCAGTTTCTCACTGGAACCGCACGTGCTCTCTTGAAGGCCTCTGGGAGGAGGTGATAGGCTTCACAGCCATAGGCGGTTGAAAGGCAGCCAATGAACGATGCGGAGAGAGCGCACGAGGGCATGTCGTCGACTCTCAGCTTTACAGTTGAGGCACACGACACTGAACGACGTTCCCCTCGTGCGCCTGTTGATAGGGAAAGTGCCAGTCTGCAAGTAGTATCAAATATGTCGTCGTCTCCTAGTCCACGCCTCCGATTCCTTTTTCCTGTCCACGTCTATTCCCTTGCCTGCACAAGATCCCCTTTCCTGCTACGCCATACTCGATAGTTTGTGATACCACCAGGGTGCCGTTTTTGTCATACCCTTCATTACACAATGGCTTCTTCACACCTCCCTCCTACCCCAGCCTCATCGACGGACATCCGGGGCAAGGAGAAGCTTGTGCCTCTTGCTCCAGCTTGCAACCTCCCTCCCTCGGCCTATGTGGATGGCAGTGATAGAGCCACCTCGTCACCTCTCTCAAGTCATGGTTCTGATTCATCGTATCACCCTCATTCACCCGTGTCTCTGAACAATGGAAGACGTAAGTCTACTGCTGCTCAGTCAAGCTCGGCCAAAGCAGACGACACATTCGCTCTTCCTCCACCGCCAACTCGCAATCGCAAGATCATCCAGATGAAGCCAAAGACTACCGCTGGCGAGAAGCAGCCGGACCCGGAAGTTGAGGCAGCACCGGCAAAGGCCACTGGCGGTAGAAAGAAGGGTGCCAATGCAAACAGCACAGCCGCTAGCCGTAAAGTAGCTCGCAAAACAGCACACAGCTTGATCGAAAGGCGACGACGCTCCAAGATGAATGAGGAATTTGGTGTCTTGAAGGACATGATTCCTGCCTGTCAAGGTCAAGAGATGCACAAGTTGGCAATCCTCCAGGTTAGTCGTGCGGCGCAGTTTTCTGACCCAAGCATGCGCTAACAATGTTCAAGGCAAGCATCGAGTATCTTCGCTACCTCGAGCGTTGCATCACCGACCTCAAAGCCGACAACACAGCCGCGAGACAGGGCTCAACATCGCAGCCTGCCGTGTCTGCTGTACCTACACCACAACCCACTGCTGTCGTTGACCAGCCCATGGAGCAAGAGGAAGATGATGACCAGGAAATGTCGGACACAAACCATTCCACCGGTGCTTCAACACCAAATGGCCCACTCCTTTCACACACACAATCTCGGGAATCCATCCCATCTCTATCCTCTCTGCCCTCCATGTCTCATTACGGATACAAATCGCCTGCCATCGCACCATCTGATGCCTCTTCTTCTCGACACTACAGCATCTCGTCTGCTTCTGCTCCTTCGTTTTCTCCTTACATACACTCACAACAAGCATCACCCTTCTTCGCTCCGACTGCTGGTCAACACGAGCCTGCGCCTTTCGCACTCACGAGCCCTGCACTACGAGCGCAAGACTCATCCATGCACCAAAGACCAGGAGTTGCGGGTGAGGATGCAAGACTTCGCGACCGCAGAGAGAAGGATTTGGACCGTGAAGCAATGGCTGCTCTGTTGATGTTGAACTCGGATAGGAGAACTTTCAAAGACAAGTCTGGCCGTGGTATGAGTGTGCAAGATCTGCTGAGCAATTGATTCATGAGGTATTCTCTGGGGCCATGCAAGGTGTATGCATTGGGAAAATGAACGACGATGATAATGAATTTGACGATCGGACGGTGTGCAGGACGTGTTAAGGTCTTTGTTAGTGATCAGGCCCCAAAGAAAAGCATTCTCGTTTCTATCTTATTAGTTGGCATTTGCTCAAGAATCTCCAAGAAGCCACTGATACACGAACAAGCGATCATTGATCTATGGTAAAAGTGCTGGTCACCTCAGTAAGGCTTCCAGTGTTCGTAGCAATCTCTCCAGAACCAACAACTTGACACACGACGATCACAAGGCACGATGTTCTCGAAAGTAGGGTATTCTATGAAAAGAGCAAATGGATTGTTATTGAAGATTACAGAAATTGCATGCAGTTGACTCAAGTATGATAACCCGTAGTTGAGTCAAGTGGATGCGAGTTGATGGCGACTTTACTCAAGGAGGGCTCTCAGGTTGTCCCAGATGAAGTCTGAATTGTCCCTTGAGAAGCCGATATAGAAATCAGAAAATTGCTGCCCGGCCAACGTTCCAGACCCACCGTGGGAGATGCCAAAAGAGATGATCCTCTTGGCACTGTCGTATCTCATGCTCTCAAGCTGAAGCATGTGTATGGTCGTGCCTTGAACGTCAATCAAGAGACATGTAACACCGAGAACCACCAGATAGCGTGGATGTGCCACTGAGCCGACAGGGAGAACTTCGTAAAGCTCGGGTGCCAGGGTCAGACCAGAGACTATGTCCATTAAGGACTCGGTTTGTGTTATGCCGGTATTCATGAATGCTGAGAACCAAGTGCGATAGGCCTGAAGTAGGAAGTCGTTATCCGCGCCTCCTGGCAGCTTGCTGAGCCACAGATCGATAAGCACACCTATCTCGTCATACTCTACAGTGAGACTATGACAGACTCGGATCACTGCCTCGATAGTCCGAGCCTCATTGAGTGCCTGCACGATACTGGTGGGAAGGGCACAATCTAGAGAGATACGCACAGCGGCGATCAGGTTTCGCAAACCAGTCTCATCGGCCTCATCCAGGTTGATCTTGGCCATGATGCACTCGATGACTGCAGCACACATGGCCGAGTCAGGAGCGGTGAAGAGAATGAACCTCAGAGTTGAAGAAAGGTGCTCAAAAGTTTGAGAGGGGATAGAAGTTAGCACACCTGATGGAGTGTCGTGAAGAGACCAGGACAACGCCTTAGGCAAGTCTTCGTATTCCTCCAAGACTCGAATGGTCGACTGAGGGACATGATAATTGAAGAAAGCAATCAGGCTTACCCTCGCAGGCTCTCGCTTGAGAGCAGTGCGAACCAGAGCATTGCGAACCTCATTGACAATGTATGCCAAGCCATTCTGGCATATGGTCATGTTGGCTCTCATTTCTGACAAAGACTCTTCGTGAATGTGGACCTCGCCCCTCAGCCTCTCTTGTTCTTCAGCGGCATCGGCAAGCTTGGAATGAAGAGAGGCTTCGTCTCCACTCAAATTTC
Organism: Aureobasidium melanogenum CBS 110374; assembly: GCF_000721775.1. Taxonomy (NCBI): domain Eukaryota; kingdom Fungi; phylum Ascomycota; class Dothideomycetes; order Dothideales; family Saccotheciaceae; genus Aureobasidium; species Aureobasidium melanogenum. The sequence goes on along the minus strand of NW_024470083.1, from coordinate 45,301 downwards.
TGATTCGTGTTTGGAGTCGACCCTCAAGCTCCTGCCTCTGCCGGTTTTCCTTCTCTAGACGCTCTAGACGCTGGCGTTGTTCCTGCACCCTGGGTCGCAGCACGGCAAGCTCTTGGTCCGCAGTCTGCTTGGTCTGAAGGTTGTTTCTGTTCGCGATGGCTTGTTCCTTGAGCTTGTTGTTGCTGGAAGTTCTCATACTCTCATGCTGTATGTGAAGAGCAGTGAGATTCTCTTGAGTCTCCTTCAAGTCTGCCTGTACTTTCTTGAGCTCATCGGAGGTGCTATTGAATGAGTTCTCGACCTGCTCAGCTCGCGACTTGAGTTCATCGTGCTGCTGCTTCAAGTGGTCGTATTCTTGTTGACGATTGGATAAGGTCTCGGAAGTCTCCTCCGCCGCCTTTTGGAGGTCCGCAACTTCCTTATTCCTGGCCAATAACTCAACATGCTGCTTCTTTTGCTGATCTTCAAGCTCCCTAATTCGACCTTCCGCATTGTTCACGGAGGTGGTGAGCTCAGTGACTTTAAAAGACAGACCTGCATTCTCTTGAGTGGATTCGTCAAGTTGAGATTTCCAACCGACGTCGCGCAGCTTGATTCCCTGGCGCTGATCAGGGTCAATCAGCTGTCACTGGTTGCATTTGGAAGGTGCCTAGTACTTACCAGTTGTTTGACAAGGATCTCGTAGTCCTCGAGGGTTTTGAGCTCTTGATCGAGTTCAGACATGGTGATGTTGTCCTCGTGAACGTCTGACATGGTGATGTTGTTGAAGGTAAAAGGAAAGATAGCAAAAGAAAGCGCGGTTTGTTGCAGCTGGTGAGAGGAAAGGTAAGTCGTCAGAAGAAAGCGGAATTTGTTGTCCTTGTTTTTTGTAGTGAAATCAAGGCGCGGTCGTGTTTGTTGTTTTCACTCGACAAGTGAGAAGACTCGACGTGAATTTTCCGTTCTCTCTTTTATGGGAGTTCTGGACAAACTTCCTGTTCTTCTTGCATCAGTCACAACATGGCTCCGAAGAGATCGTTCTTGGGCAGATCGGCTGCCCAGAAGCTGATTGATCCTGCAATCCGCAGAGCTGTTGAATTTCAAGAACTGTCTGCTCGCATTGAGAAGGCTCAGGCAGAATCAGTTGGTTTGCGTGCAGTGCCAGCACACCTCGACATCAATGAAATTCGTCGTCAGGCTCAGGAGAACGACAAAACCATCAACTCACTTCAGCAAGAGTCGCTCATCCAAGATGATCAAAGACTTAAGCGTCAGGACATGCAACGCCAGCTCGACAACGTCCTCGCAGGACTGAACACTCAGGGTGAACTACCAGCTGTGGCCAGAAGCAAAGCTCAGATTCAAGCTCAGCGAATGGCATGTCTCCAGTTCCTTGCCGACACTGTGACAGACGCAACGCCACAAGAGCAAGCAAACTTCCACGGTCTCGTGGCTGCTGCTCAAGAACCCGAAAAGCTCGTACCAGGCGACAAGTACACTAAGGAGCACATCATGTGGGCTCTGAACTCGGACACCACAAAAGACTCCTGGACCATCGACGAAGTCTTCGAAGCTCTTGTATCCGCTCGTAGAACAGTCGACCAGGTGAAGGAGGCCAAAGAAAAGAATCGTCAGCTCTGAGAAATGGACAAGCAAGGACAACACACTGTTGACAGCAAGTTCGCCATCATTAGCTCAACACTTGAAAGAATCGACACAACTGGACAAGAGACGGCCAAGGAAACCCGAAGACTGGAAAACAGCATGCAGAAGGTCGTAGATGCCCTCGGACCATTCGATGATGGAGCCTTGATCGCTCGTCCTTCTACTGCTCCTCCGCCTGTCACCGCTGCCACATACACACGTACTGTACCCAGTTCTTTCAACCAAATCACAAGCGACGAATCGTAGGCTCTCTGTGGAAAGGCCTATGTTTCCAAAACCACTGTGCATTTCTACAGTGTATACTCTACATCTTGGTGTAGTCGGAGTGAGTTGCATTCGATTGTCTGCTCTTTTCGGCATCGTTTACTGACATCAAGCAGAAGGTGTGATGCCACATTTCTTTAACGTCTCCCGTGCAGTGGTCACCTTGAGACCGACTCTGCGCATAAATTAGCATACTTGAAACAACTTGCAGATGAATCAAGTTGGGGAGGGCCAGTGAGACCAGGTTCTCGGGAATTGAGAAGCGATGGCAGGAGAGTTTGTAGTGAAGTTGGTGAACAGAAAGAGGGGAAAGGAACCACTCACCTAGCATCCAAGTCATAAGCCTCCCACTTCGCGGCCTTCTCCACCCATCTCGAGCAACTTTCCAATTGCGGTTTGCTTCCTCTCTCACCACCTGCCTCTATCCATTCGATCACGGACATTTCGTAATGCGCTACTGGCAGTGACCAGTTATCTTTGTTTCCGCCCTTGAACTCGCTCCACTCGTGGTTCAGGACCTGCGTCTCCAAGATTTGACGGGCAGTTTTCGTATCGCCGAGCCATCGAGTTACTGTAGCTCGGAGAAGTGATAATGTGGCTAATTCGTCAACTGCATTGTCGTGACAGCCGTTCTGCTCACTCCATGCCAGACGCTCGAGACTGTGGACGAGGTGTTCTTTTCTCATCCTCTTGAACCCGGCCCAGAAGTAGATGATCTCTTCTACGGGAGCAATGCCCACAGCGTCGACGAAAGAAACACCGCGAGCCTTGGATCGTTCCTCCCACTTTGTGATCTTGCGGGTCACAAAGGCATCAAAGGGCAATTGACGTGCCATGAAGCGTTTTTTGCCTGCGTGAATTGGCACTTTTCGTAGCAGTTCTGTTGCGCGAGACGCATATTTCTGTGCTCGGCCTGCATCGACTGACTTGGCTTCGCGGTGGAGTTCGACATAACACACACCAGCAATATAGTAGTACAAGCCGTGAGACCAGTTGTTGAGTTCAACACACTATTCAGACCCGTCAGTAAACCCTCTTAACTCACTTGTTGTATAAAACGGACCGTCAAGAAAGAAGTGGCACATTCTTCGTATTTGTGCAGATACATGCAGTTCAGACTCTTCTCAAACCACTGCAATGCCTCGACTTGTTTGAGTGGACTCTTTTCATGAGTGCCGCACATAGTAACGGCATCTTCCAGCTGTTTGTTAGCAGCCAACATTCTTGCTTCCTCGAGTCTCCAGAGGCGAGATTGAGGATAGCGTTTGCGCATCTGGACCAGCAGAGTCGTCAGGCGTTCTTTGGGATAAGCATCCGAGGTGACAATGTCGCAGAATCCAACGGTGAGATTGTAAAATCCTAGTGTTACCAGGCCCGCCATAGCGCCGTTGATGTTCGAGTATTGGGTAGCCCGCCACAACATCTGGATGCCAAGCTCGCGATCACCTTTGAATCCAATAATATACAAGAGTTTGGAAAAGGCTGGGGGAATCAGAGAGAGCATTAACTGCATCAAACCAAAACAGAGACTCGTGCCAGAATGCACAAAGAGGTCGACAGGATGATTGGTGAAATCACTAAAGTCGTCTTCTTCCACGACGGGTGCTACAGGAGTCTGTGTGGATGACGAGCCAGGTCGAATAGACAAATTCTCGAGTTTGGATTCCAGCTCCTTACACTCCAGGTGGCCCTGGTAGGTTGTGGGAGTGGCAGGAGCAGCAATACTCTCATCGGCGTCGACAAAGTCATCATCAACATCCTCATCTGGAGCGACCAGAGTCTGACCAGAGATTGAAGGACCTTCCGAGGCAAGTGAAGGAGCCGAGTTGACAGTCGACCTCGTGCTTGTACTGCCAACAGAAGCAGAGCTCCTCCCTTTCAAGTATCTCTTTTCGGCATCTGCTATCTCTTGCAGAGCGACATAAGCTTTCCTCATCTTGTAGAAACCCTTGATACTCTCGGAGAGACTCTCGGTTAAGACGGCAACAACGGCACTCATAAGCTGAGCTTCGGAAAGGCAAAGTGCGTATTCGCTTCCCGGCGGGTAGATTTTGGAGTGGTAGGCATTCTTGTCGGCGTGGCGTTGATGGTCGTAAGCAGCCGACTCGGCTTGTGACAGACGTTCAGAGGCCTCTCGCATGAAATCCTGCTCAAAGCCGAGAGCAGCTCGCAAGAAAGAAGATAGACCTTGGCCCAACTACTTCAAATACGTAGTAAGTCAAGTGCTGATCCGAGATAGGATGCTGTCGTTGTACGTACCTTGTGGAAAGGCGAGTTGCCCTTTGACAATTCTGCTTCTGCTGTCTCGACATCTGGACGGATATAAGCTTAGAATAGTAGTTTCCATGCAGTGTTACAATACCATCATTAAGTATGTACGACACAGCAGCCATAGCACTCTCGACTGCGCATGGTGATCAGCCCACGTGCCCATGTAAGAGGATCTGCATTGAATAGGTAAACATACGTGCCTGAGGCTCTTCGAGAGCACTCAGCGAGTGTGTCGAGCTCGAGGCGCTCTGCTTTGCAGCTCCCAGCCACTTCTTCATGGTTGATTATGTTTTGGCAATTAGCGATTTCAAGGAAGATTGACAAGTTACAACAAGCATATGCACAGAGAAAGACAAGTCATGGACGGCACGGTACGGAGTTAGTCGAGACATTATGGAGATGCACTGCCATGTCCGAGCATGCCGCACATAAAGCGTGATATCATCGCTGTCGTACTCGTATTGCACTTTTGCGGAGGAGCGACCAACTTGGAGAGCTTCGTGTTTGCTCTGTTTGGCTGCATGATGCCAACACCGCCAGCCCAGCACTGAGTGAGAGCCAATACCATCAACCTCACTCGCCATCAATCAATCATCGCTCGTCAAAACTATCATCTTGCCAAACCAACGCATACAACCCTTTTCTTTCCGACACACACACACACACACACACACACACACACGAACCGCAATCATGTCCGGCGCAGCACAAGGAGACGCCAACACCACAAAGGCCATCGTTTCAGACCGCAAGGACGACTCGCAACCACTGGCACCCCAGAAGCAAGCTGCTCAGCTCGAGGAGGATGACGAGTTCGAGGACTTTCCTGTAGAAGGTGCGTCGTCTTTACCTTTGCCATCCTCTCAAAAATGGTTAAAAGACTGATCGTTGCGACAAATAGACTGGCCCGCAGAAGAGGAACTCGGCGCATCCGGCGCCGGCGCAGGAACCACACATCTGTGGGAGGAGAGTTGGGATGATGATGACACAAGCGACGAGTTCTCGGTTCAGCTTCAGTATGTTTTTCCTATATATCAGCACCTTGTTTGACTGCATCCTAACTCTTCAACCAGAAACGAGCTCAAGAAGATGGAGAAGCGTTGAACCCATAGCGCCCTACGAATCCACAACAATCAGCCTACCTCAGGCATACACGACTTCGGCAATTGGCTTATCTTATGGCCTTGCCACGGAAACGGCATGGCATGGCACGGCGTCTCGGAGTACTGAATATCACACCTTTACCAAAGAGAGAGCGGAGAAAGCATATACAAACAAATGAAGCTCCTTCCAAAGCTACCTTACACATCACAAGAACACAAGGGAAATATGGTTATAGATGAGTCGTAACATAATGCATTTCGGACATCTCTAAAGACTTGCTCTGCTTGCCTTGCCCGTGGTATAAATCAGATCCCGGATATCTCCCTTTTGCGATTTTGAAAAAAACACTCTGATGAGTTTACTTACTCGAAAGAGCAGTAACACCGGGGAGCTCCTTGCCCTCGAGCAGCTCGAGCGAAGCACCACCACCGGTCGAGACGTGGCTGAGCTTGTCCTCAACACCGTACTTGGCAGCGACAGTGGCAGTGTCACCACCACCAATGATGACAACCTTGCCGGCCTGGGCAGCGGCAACAGCGTTGTCGAGAGTGGCCTTGGTGCCGCGAGCGAACTTCTCGAACTCGAAGACACCACAGGGGCCGTTCCACAGAATGGTCTTGGCCTCGTCAATGGTCTCCTTGAAGAGCTTGATCGACTCCTCACCACAGTCAAGACCCATCCAGCCGTCGGGGATTCCCTCCTTGTCGGTGGCCTTGCCAGTGTTGGCGTCCTTGTCGAACTTGTCGGCAGTGATGAAGTCAGTAGGAAGGACAATCTTGACGTTGTTCTTCTTGGCCTTCTCAACAAGGTCCTTGACAGTCTTGCTGCCGGCCTCGTCGAAGAGCGAGTCACCAATCTTCATGTTCTCAAGAGTCTTCTTGAAGGTGAAAGCCATACCACCGCAGACGATGAGGCTGTTGACCTTGCCGAGGAGGTTGTCAATGAGCTGAATCTTGTCCGAGACCTTGGCACCACCGAGGATGGCAAGGAAGGGACGCTTGGGCTCCTCAAGGGCCTGAGCGAAGTAGTCGAGCTCCTTCTTGACGAGGAAACCAGAGGCCTTCTGGGGGAGGTCGACACCGACCATGGAGCTGTGGGCACGGTGAGCGGTACCGAAAGCGTCGTCTGAGGGGATTCGTTAGTATGTGTGGCTTAGTGAACGTGCGAACAAGCTGCAACTCACTGATGTAAACGTCACCAAGAGCGGTCAGGCCCTTGCGGAACTCCTCGACCTTAGCCTTGTCGGCCTTGACCTTCTTGCCCTCAGCATCCTTGCTGCTGCCCTCCTCCTCGGCGTGGAAACGCAAGTTCTCGAGGAGAACAATGCCGCCATCGGTGGTGCTGTTGACGGTCTTCTCGACCTCGGGGCCAACACAGTCGTTGGTGAAGGTGACCTTCTTGCCGACGAGCTTCTCGAGCTCGGCAACAACGGGCTTCAGCGAGTACTTCTGGTTGACCTTGCCGTCAGGGCGGCCCAAGTGGGACATGAGGATGACGGCCTTGGCGCCATTGTCGACGGCGTACTTGATGGTGGGGACAGCACCGGCGATGCGCTGGTTGTTGGTGATGTTCTTGTCAGCATCGAGGGGGACGTTGAAGTCGACCTGCACAGCGTTAGTAAGGGTGGTCAATGGTAGCTGGATGGCCAGAGTCAACATACACGGATCAAAACACGCTTGCCCTTGAGGTCGACGTCGGCGATAGAGAGCTTGTTGGAGAGCGACATTGTGACTGAATCGAGTGTGTCAGACAGTTTGGTGTGAGAGACAGCAGCAGACAAAGACGTACAGTTATATACAACAGTGCTTGATGGGTTGTTGTGGTGTGTGAGGGGCTTGAGTCTTTCCCCAACAGCTTCCGGCGGTCGGGACGAGGGGCAGCTCGAAAAATGCGTCACGACCGATGTGCTTCCGAGCATTCGTGCCCTCTCTCGTGTTGTCTATCAACTGATATCACCAATCATGACCTATCTATATACAGAGCCCCATTAGATCACCTGCTTCACTCGATGTCGCACCATATATCCTGCTTGAAGTTGCACATCTCAATCACTGTATCATTCAAGATGCCTTGCACCAAGCGACGTGTCTATCGGCCCGTAACGCCCCGTAAAGTCGCCAGAACGCCTGCCTATCCCGCTGTCCGATGGATGCTTGAAGATACCTAGGTAATCAACACACTGTCCCGATTTGTTCCTTGTGAATGGCTTTCTAAGCCTCCTCTGCCGAGTTGGTCAGAGAAAGGTAGGCCGTCCATGCAATACCAACGGTCGACACAAATGGCTGTAACAGTGTTAGTCGCTGCTCTTCAGTTAAAGTCAGATACCACTTACAATCTGGAACTGACGCGGCATAAGTCTGAAGTTGATCAGCTGTACAGCAGGCCAGACCAAGTAGTTGGCCTTGAGAGAAGGAATATAGATATCCTGGAACTTCTTCTGAATCTCCTTACGGCCGCCTCCTTCTGCCACAGTCATGAAAGTGAAGAAGGCTCCGAGACCAACCGGTGCAAACAGAAGCTGGTCAAAGGCGGTTCTCTTTGCTGCTGCGCTGGTGCCAGCTCCCTTGGCAAGAGGGAAAATGCGATTGAGGAAGCCGAACCACTTGTGTTGGACGGGAGCCATAATAAAACCATATGCCATGAATCTTGTCAATCTGCCCAGTGTATCAGCATTTTTGAATCCTTGTTTCTTGCTCTTGGTTCCTTGTACCTCTCAAAGTCGAACGGTGGAGGCAGCACCTTGGAATCAGGGATGAGCTCTTCCTCAGAGATTCTGCGGTCTATCTCATGAATCTCAATGGCCAATCGATCGTTCTTGGGGTCGGGGCCACCAGGTTTGCGAACGGCACGTTCTCTGACTGCTGTGAGAGTTTGGGCGACAGTGTCGGCTACACCACCAAGCACCTGGACGAGACGTCAGGAACACATTTCAGCGTGTGGTCGTAAATGGACTTACGGCGTTGGTGACCATGGTCGTAAGCACTGAAACGAAGGTTAGCACAGAGTCACAAGACATGTCGCAAGTCTCAATCATACCTGGTCTCGCAGCATAGTAGCTGTTGAACTTGGACACCAAAAAGGAGACCATGATTAATTCGGTGATGAATACTAAGGTGTGTAGGAGAGGCTGTCGCGGAAACAAGCAGGTCAGCGCCGAGAGGTTACCTAAGTGAGGCAATGACCGAATGAGACTCACATAGCGCCCGTAAATGTATCTCGAGTTCAAATTCCACAGGACCTGCCTGCGAATGCTTTTGAAAGAAGGCATGATTGAGAGAAGGAAAATGTGAATGACGCCGGCACTCTTCCTGGGGGCTCTGACGTACGTCGATTCAGAGCCGAGTCGATCGGGATCAGGGTCAGCTGCAGTGGGGCACGCGCAAATGGACGTCTTATCGTAAGAGAGATTCTCAGCCCTTTGTTCTCTTGTGCTAAACTGCTCAACGAATACTGTCAGAGTAGAAGGTTGAGAAAGTTATAGCTATTGGCGAAACTGGTCATGCTGAAGGAGGGTCTAGGTTTGTCTCCCCAGCCAGCCGTCGTCAGTCGCCATCGATCAGCACCCTGCGTCTCCGCGCCTGTTCTGGTGGCCGGCCGTGGCATCCGAGAGGAGAAATTCCCGCGAAGCTCTGAATGCTCGAACTGCCCATCAGCCAATGGCCGCAGCGTCTCGAAGACGTTTCATCCTGTTTGGTTTTACCTCTGCTTCGCAGCTCCAAGTGACAAGGCACGTATATTGAGACGATTAATCTCTTCATTATTGTAATATCTCTCCAAGCCAATACAGACTTATGGCTTCTTTGTTTCTCAGAACTCCGTATGGCACGCTTTCAGCGAGCGGTAATGCACAAGAAAGGCAATAGCGAATGTAGCAACATAACTCCTGCTGGCCGACCCATGCTGAGATTTTGTCCTCTCGACCCCTTTTTTAACGCCTGTCGCAAAAAGAACAGCTTCAATAATCCAATGCTTCCCAGAGATACTCATAGTATCACTTTATGCGTGTGTCGTCGCGGGTTTGAGAATCATGCTGCTTGACACTTCTTCGTCCACACAATACGTTTCATCCTTCTGTTTCGCGACCATATATTGCTCGCTCACAGTCTTGTGCTTAGGCCGCCTTGTTTGCGGCTGCAATCTTCTCATACAGCGTTCGGAGCTTCTGGCCCGACGTGCGTTTGTCAACGTTCTTAGCCTGCGGCCACCATGTTTCGGCAAGATAATCCCTATATGTTGTCAGCACAAGTCATTTGGAGAAGGTATTGAAAACCTACCAGAGTTTATCTTCGACTGTCTTCCCCTTCTCGGCTGCTTTTTGTTTGAAGAACTTGCCAGCTGTCTGCAAAGATTCTTTCAGACTGTTTGCACGCTCCTTGTCATCCGGAATATGACTCTTCGTGGCCTTTCTGATACGACCCAGACAGTCACGAATGGGCTCGACAATACGCCTCATGTGATCATCAGATGCTGAGCGTTCTCCATTAGAGGGGGCCAGAGGAGAGCCAGCATGACGCGGGAGCTTTCTGGGTTCGGAGTCACGGTGGTGTCTGTTTCTATCAGTGCGCTCAACTCCACCAGGCGATGCTCTGTGGCCAACGTTGTTAGATGATTGGCGGCGATCAGACGAGCCACGGTGGTCATTGTGGAGACGCGAGCGGTAAGATTCCTCGCGGTTCAGCTTACGAGCCGCGCCAGGAGCTGGACTTGCGGACACACTTGTAGGCCGGCGACTGCTAGAGGCAAGGGCCTTCTTGTTGTTGCGGTGGTGGTTCTCAAGCGCTCTCTTGGCTGCAAGGTTGGTACCGTTGCTCGTCTTGTCCTTGAGAACACTGAGGAGGTAGTTTGCACGTCTCACGAGATGCACGGCTCCAGGCGACTTTGCGTTCTTCTCGTCGGCCTTGGTGCGCTCTTCTTTGATGCCCACTCGGTGTTCTTCAAGATAGAACTTGTCGCCCATTCCGAGATCAGGGTCATCGCGAATGGCCACCCAAGCACCATAACCGTGTTTTGCGATGCCGATGCACAGCATGCCATCCTCGCGAGCTCCCCAGGGACAAGTGTAGTGAGCAGGCTTAGAAGCCTCTGGAATACGGAAATTGCGCCAATTATCACCAAGGGACTTCTCGACGTCCCGAAGCATGCGCATCTCCAGGGGACGCTCAGTCAAAGTCTCGGCGTTCAAACGCTTGACACCCTTGAAGTCGAACAGAACAGCCTTCTTGTCTTTCTTGGTAATGGGCTTGTTGGTCTCGCGCTCAAGGGCCAAGACACGGTCTTGCTCTTCCTGAAGGAGTTTCTTGCTGATGCCCACAACCTCATCAAGAGTGGCCTTGAGAAGGTCAACATTACGACCAATAAGTCTAGCTTCTCTGATAATTTCATCCTGGCGTTCTTCAATCGAACCATACTTTTCGTAGGCGCGTATCAAATTACGGATGTCCTTCTCACTCATGGGGCGCGCGGGATCTGCGCCAGCGTTGGACTCATTGTCAGACTCGATGTCAGCCGCTGCTTGAGCTGCGAGGTCTCGAGCTCGCTTTTTGGCGGCACGCTGTTCTCGGGCATCATCTTCCCTAGACTTGCGCTTGGCGTTTCTTGGTTGGTTCTCTTCGATGACGGACTCCAAGTATTGCGCTTCGTTCTTCGCTTTCTCTTCAGCCTTGAGGGCCTCGAGTTGCTCCTTGGGGATGATGTCGTCCCATTCGAGATCAAGCTTGACATCGGTGTATTCGAAACTCTTCAAGAAGTCTGCGCCACCACTCGCCGTGATGCCGGCACCTGCTTGTTCAGTCTGATGGATTTCGGCATTCTCGAGGACAGCGTCGATATCAAGTTCTTCAAGCTTCTTTTGGTTGCCAGATTGCTCGAACATCTTTTGTCCACGACGTTTGAGAATACGGGACAGATCATCATGTGCTACAGGCTCAGCGGTGGACACACCAGCAGAGTCAAGCTTGTTTCTGAGTGCCTTGGCTTCCTTCTCTGTCATGGCTTGGTGAATGGTGATGTGCTCCAAGATAAGCTTGTTACGAGCGCGCTCCAGAACTTCTTCCTCAACAGTGTCTTTCGACACGAAGCGGTAGATTGTGACAGGATTCTTCTGGCCGATACGATGGGCACGTGCCATGGCTTGAAGATCTGCTTGAGGATTCCAGTCTGAATCGAACAGAATGACGGTGTCGGCCGTCATAAGGTTGATACCAAGACCACCGGCACGTGTGGAAAGAATGAAACAGAAGTCTTTGCTGTCAGGAGCATTGAAGTGATCGATCGCCTGGCGTCTTGGACCGGCAGCGATCGTACCATCAAGACGCTGATATTGGTGTCCACGAAGATGCAGATAGTCACCAATGATGTCAAGCATCTTGACCATTTGACTGAAGATGAGGACACGATGACCATCCGCCTTCAATCTGGTCAAAAGACGATCGAGAAGCATCATCTTTCCACTGCTCGTCACGAGAGCCTTGAGCTGGTCTTCCCTGCCAGTCTTGCCTTCGAGAATACGATCTTCGGCGTTAGGGAACATGAAAGGGTGGTTACTGGCCTTCTTGAGTTCCATCATGATGTTCAGTAATGACTGCTTCTGTCCCTTGGTGCCAGAATTCAGAGCCGCGTAGTTACGTGTCAGGATGTTCTTGTAGTATTCCAACTGAACATCTGACAATTCGACTCGGATGATCTTTTCAGTCTTGCCCGGCAAGTCGCTAGTGACATTCTCTTTCACGCGACGGATCATATACGGCGAGATTGCTTTCATCAGTTCATCAAGAGCTTGCCTGGTAGCTTCGGAATCGTCGATCGGGATATCATCATTGATATTGATCAAGCCAGGCATGAGGAAATCCATGAGGGCAGACAACTCTTTTAGTTCATTCTGCAGAGGCGTACCAGTGATGAGCAGACGACTCGGGGCGCCAAAGTCCATGAGCTTGACATATAGCTGTGAGTCTCGGTTCTTCAATCGATGTGCCTCATCCACAGCCATGAATTGCCACTTCATCTGAGATAAAAAGGCGGAGTCGAGGAGGATGTATTCGTAAGTCGTGAGCATGACGTTGAATTTGGTCTTTCTTGGGTTGCCGTCAACAAGGAGTTCGTGTTCACGTAGAATTTTACGAGAAGCCTCATTGCCATTGTAAACAATGTAGTTGAGGTCCGGCGTCCAATTGTTAAATGTGTCGGCCCAAGCAGGCATAGTCGACAGCGGCACGACAACCAAGAAAGGTCCTTCTTGACGACGGTCATGGATGAGCCAGCTCATGAAGGAGACTGACTGAACGGTCTTTCCCAGACCCATTTCGTCTGCAAGAATGACATTGTTGCCTTTGCACCAGTTGTGTGCAAGGAAATTGATACCTGCCAGTTGGAAATCCCTGAGCTGACCAAACTTGATGTAGTCAGGTTGCGTACGGAAAGGCTTGTATGGCGAGCGGGTTGCTAGGTTTGACTCGCGCTTATCAGAAGTGGGTAGTCGAGATGAGCGATCGAGATAGCGGTCAATCTCGTTTTGTGCCAGCTCACTGACAAGGTCTTCGGATTCCCAGGTGCAGGAATCGTAAGGAAGAGATTTCCACTTGACAAAGTACTCTCTGCCGTCGTTTCCGACTTGCTCTCCGATTACTCTTTCGACCTTCATATAGTCTTCCAGAGCCTCGAGATACGTCTCGCGGTCGAGCGTGTACTTTTCGCGCTCTTCCGGGGCGACATCAGGATCTTGAATCAAAAATTGTTCGGCCTCGACTACTTTGCGGTAGTAGTTTTCTAGACGACGAAAGCCACGGACAGAAGTAAGCTCAGTCCAAGGCTCCCATGTAGCATGGTAATGTGCTTTGCCTTGCCATTTGATCTAGAATAATGTTAGCAGAAGCAAGTAAAGATCAATGCAGAATACTGACGAAGAACTCGTAGTCTTGCTTTTCGGGATATTCGGTGTCTGCAAGGCGGGATGATAAGCATACGCTTTAAGATGACTTGAATATAGAAAAACAAACCTTTACCCTCGCCAACTCTGTGGTTGAGAACAATGTCTATACCAGGAGAGTTGTCCTCAGCGGCAACCCAGTAGTTGGGCGTCATGTTTTCGGTGTCTTCTTCGCTGAAGTCGTCACCATCCTCTTCATTGTATGTCGTGACTTTGCCAGCTTGTCTTGTAGAGAAACGAAGGTCGCCTGCAAGCCCCGATGCAGAGCGAGATGAAGCTCCTTGCAACCTGCGACGGTGCTTCTTTGCAAATTCGCGACCACGTGCACCGCCGTAAGTATCGCTGTCCGACTCAGATCCCGACTCAGATTGACGGACTGAAGCTACAAGCACATTTTCGTCAGTCATGAAAGGATATAGGGGTCAAGGACCTAGGTACCATTTCGGGAGGTGGCCGGCCGTAAGCGTTTGCGGGCACGGCCGGGGTTGACGTCCGAGCCAGAGTCATTATCGTCTTGCTCTTCGTCGCTACTTTCGATCTAAGAGTGGAAGTCAGTTATCAACGCGCCATCAGAACGCATAGTGAGACACACAATTCGGCGAGTTGGACGAGCACGACCCTATGGCATGTCAGCAAGGGCAAGATGAGCAGGACAACAGCTTGACTCACGCTTCGGCGAAGGCCATATAGTTCTGGGTTTTCTTGCATATATTGATCATCGTCTACATCTGGCTCGGCCTTGCGCTTGCGGGGCACCGACGAGGCATCCGAGGATACGCTGCTCCGGCGGGAGTCGACGCTGGCTCTGGATGGAGGAGAGGGGGCGTCGTAATCACCATCATCGGAACCGTCTGCGTCTTCATCTTCGTCTGACAGAGGACTAGCGACATCTTGCATGACGTGGTCGGCGGACTCGGGGACAGCTTGGTCGGGGATATCATTGACATCTGAAAGTTCGCTTTCGCTACGAGAAGGTTTGGTGTCCAGAGTCGCGTAAGGCGGCTCATCAGCGGACGACAAATGGCCATTCTCAAGAGACATGTTTGAAAGAGGTAGGTGGGAAGGTAGCAGAGATGTCTGGCCGGCTGGTTATAGTGAGCAGTCAGCAAGATTGCTCGAGACAGATAAGTGGGACAGTGTTGAGAGTTGGTGAGGGTGAGCGCCTGGGCTAGGCGACCGGTTTCCCCCCAAAAATGGCACAAGAAGTCTTGTAAAAGGGTCTAAAGATAGGTCGAGATGATATCTTGATGGAATAGATCGAGGGTGGACGCGAGTCTTGGATAGGTGATTGACGCGATACGAGCCGGAGGATGGATAGTAGAGGCGTTATGGACGTGGAAGGACGACGGTAGAATGCAGAGAAGGTAGACCGAAGGTGATTTTGGCGATACAGACGACAGTAGACGGGCAATATCGAGAGGTATAGGCGATCGGCTCCAGCGATGAAGATAGTGCCAAGACCAAGGTGGTTCAGGCACAGTGCAGGAAAGGCGACAGAAACGAAATGGTGAGCTTACCGGCCATGTGAGACCATGTCCAGACGGCGGGTATGGAATGTCGGTCTCGTGGGTGGTGGAGTGGCAGATGGATGGAGTTGCGACTTCTTCCTTGAGATTGAACGACGCTCCGACGAGAGAGAGCGGGCTTCAGCGACTGCCCGCCCTCGCACTGACCAATGAGAGGGCCGCTGGTCAGCCTGGCCTGCACTTTGTTCCGTCAGGCTTCGCTCCTGCCACTTCGCGCCGCCTTTGTGTCTTCACTCTGCCTTCGACGACCTCGTTTGGCAATCACTGTCTTGCAGTCCGTTGTCAGCTCTTGCGACACTACCCCAACCGCCCAACATGTCGGACAAGTTGACTCGGTATGTCTCTGCGCTGACTGCCGTCCAAGAGAAAATTTCTGGTGAATTCGCTTTCTAACCTGCTGTCCACAGTATTGCCATTGTCAACAGCGACAAGGTGAGTCTGCTGCTCTTTCCGCTCTGAAATCCGCTTACTGACACCCGCTACAGTGCAAGCCCAAGGTATGCCCTACTCATCTCACGCGACAAGCCACAGCAACATCCTCTAACCGCCCGCAAAGAAATGTCGTCAAGAATGCAAGAAATCCTGCCCTGTCGTCCGTACCGGCAAGCTCTGTATTGAGGTCACCAACGAGTCCAAAATCGCTTTCATCTCTGAGCGTCTCTGTATTGGTTGCGGTATCTGCCCCAAGAAATGTCCTTTCGATGCCATCAACATCATCAACTTGCCCACCAACCTCGAGTCGCAAGTCACCCACCGTTACTCGGCCAACAGCTTCAAGCTCCACAGACTGCCCATGCCCAGACCTGGTCAGGTCTTGGGTCTCGTTGGTGGTAACGGTACCGGAAAGAGTACTGCCCTGAAGATTCTGAGCGGCAAGCTGAAGCCCAACCTCGGCCGCTACGACAACCCTCCTGACTGGGAGGAGATTCTCAAGTACTTCCGTGGTTCCGAGCTGCAAAACTACTTCACAAAGGTTCTCGAGGACAACCTCAAGGCTGTCGTTAAGCCTCAATACGTCGACCAAATCCCCAGAGCCGTCAAGGGCGACAACAGAACTGTTGGCTTCCTCGTCAAGCAGCGCGCCGAGGTTGACGAGGCCAGAGTCGAGGAAATCATCAAGACACTTGGTATGTGATGTATAGTATCTGGACAAATCAGTGCTCCAGTTAACCGTGTGAACAGAGCTTGACGCCATTCTCGACCGTGACATCGATCTCCTTTCCGGTGGTGAGCTGCAACGTTTCGCCATTGCCATTGTCTGTGTTCAAAAGGCCGATGTCTACATGTTCGACGAGCCTTCATCCTTCTTGGATGTCAAGCAGCGTCTTGCCGCTGGTCGTCTGATCCGCAGTCTGCTCAACCCTACCTCGTACGTCATTGTCGTCGAGCACGATTTGTCCATTCTCGACTACCTTTCCGATTTCATTTGCTTGCTCTACGGTAAGCCCGCCGTCTACGGTGTCGTCACTCTGCCTTCCTCGGTCCGTGAGGGTATCAACATCTTCCTTGACGGTCACATTCCTAGTGAGAACTTGCGTTTCAGAGAGGAATCTTTGCAGTTCCGCATTGGTGAAGCTGGAGAGGAGTTCCTCGTCGACCAATCTCGCCAATACGGATACCCTGCCATGACCAAGACACAGCCCGCTTCTGGTTTCAAGCTGAGCATTGAGCCTGGTGAGTTCACTGACTCGGAGATCATCGTCATGATGGGTGAGAACGGTACCGGAAAGACCACCTTCTGTAGAATGCTCGCTGGTGCCGAGAAGCCCGATGGCACCAAGAGTGTTCCTCCCATGAACATCTCCATGAAGCCCCAGAAGATCACCCCCAAGTTCAAGGGTACTGTTCGTCAACTCTTCTTCAAGAAGATCAAGGCCGCTTTCCTCAACCCTCAGTTCCAGACCGATGTTTACAAGCCTCTGAAGATGGACGACTTCATCGACCAGGAAGTTCAGAACTTGTCCGGTGGTGAATTGCAGCGTGTCGCTATCGTCTTGGCTCTCGGTATTCCCGCCGACATCTACCTGATCGATGAGCCTAGTGCCTACCTCGATTCCGAGCAGCGTATCATTGCTGCCCGTGTCATCAAGCGTTTCATCATGCACTCCAAGAAGACTGCCTTCATTGTCGAGCACGATTTCATCATGGCCACTTACCTTGCCGATCGTGTCATTGTCTTCGATGGTACTCCCTCCGTCAATGCTCGCGCCAACAAGCCCGAGTCTCTCTTGACTGGTTGCAACAAGTTCTTGAAGAACTTGGACGTTACCTTCAGACGTGACCCCAACTCATACCGCCCTCGTATCAACAAGCTCGACTCCCAGCTTGACCAGGAACAGAAGAATGGTGGAAACTACGTAAGTCTTGTTATCATTTCCATGTCAACGATCTTCAAAAATCTAACAATAATTACAGTTCTTCATGGAGGAAGAGTCTTGAAAGGCGTTTTCCTAGACTCAAAACAATGGCCCCCTTGGCGCCCGGCGAAAGGTTCCTCACGCGCCGCTCTGCTCCGACGCAACCGCTCCTATCGCCGCCGCATGCAGTGCTTGCGGTCCGGTGCGGATGAGGACATAGAATATGCAGGAGTGGGTGATCAGGATCAGGATGAGGGCAGCCTTTGGGCAAGTTATGGCCCTCTGGTTGATCGCCCCCATACTTGGTTGCCGCTGGAGAATTTTTTGGGCAAACAACTCTCAGGTCGTGAGTACACGACTCGAGCCACAAACAAGGAGCGGCACAAGGGAACCATGGAGCGCCATTCACATCACATGACATTTTGACGAACAAAAGCTACGGCACGAGAAGCAGAAGTAGAATAAGGAATCATAAAAGTTTGATCTTTTCACTTTGACTTTTGTTTCATTTTTCTTAATACACAAGACTGTCGTTAGGAGAGCAGCAGTTTTGCACGAAAACGCACCTTTGGCATGGATGGAAGAAAGAATGAAAGTAACAAAGAGGGTTTGGTGAAAATCTGCCTTGAAGCTAGTATGTCATCCTTTGCGAAAGAATACGTACCGCATGCAATGCCTATATTTCCAATCCGCGCCGTATGATGATGTCCACCAAGATGGCTGTCTAGACCTCTTCGATCTCGCCTTCCTCACTGCCAGACTGCAGTGCGGGTTCGTCGTTTCCTGCGGCCGAGAGAGCGGGAGTAACAGAACCACCATTACGGGAAGAGTGCTCACCGACACGAGGGCGCTTGGCCTGTCTCTTTGCATCGCCGTCGCCATTGCTAGCTGCGGATCTCTTGTTGCCGTTGGTTCCACCCGATGTGCTTTCTGGCTTGGGGCTGTCTCCACCATCGCCGTAATCGAGTTCGCTGGCCTTGGTGCGTGGGTCGGCACGACTAATGTACGACCTCTCGCGTTCGGCCTCGCGTTCTCTTCTTTCGCGATCGTAGATGGAAAGGCTGACTTGTCTCTCTCTTCTCGGATCGCCCACATCTCTCTCATAGCGGTCATCACGGACTCTGGGACGATCGCGAGGTGGCGGTGAGAGCCCGCCGATGCTCGAATGACGGTACTGACGCTCACGTTCGGATGCAGCTCGGCGGCGGTCAGCTTCGTAGGCGTCAACCTCGCGTGATGGAGGTGAGCGGCTACGACGGCGGTCACGGTCTCGGCGTCTATCACGGTCTCTCTCGCGTTCTCTGTCATGGCGGCGCAGACGCTCTCTTTCGGCAGCGTCTTCCTTGAGCCTGTTCATGAACTTGTCATAGGCGAGTTGGCGATCCTCGTCACTGGTCACGGCCTTGTACTCTTCGGTACGCTCTACACGCGGACGCACCTGCTCCCATGTATCTCCGATCAGGACTGGGGGTTCCAGATGCTTGATGCGAGAACGCAATGCATCGACGGCCTTACGTTGTTGGCGTTTGGCATCACGTTCAATGTCTTCTTCCCTGTCGAGAGCGTTTCTGTGCAGTCTTTTGTAGACCTCTTCCAAGAGGTGTGGTTTCATGGAAGAGATGCGTCGGTCGTGTCTAATTGCGTGCTGGAATTCTTCAAGAGTAGTCGCGGGAGTGAAACGGAAGTGCTCTTCCTTGAGAGTGGCTTCAACAGCAGGGCGAATGTCATGAACCTCCTTGTCAAAGTCATCCAGCAAGTCAAAGAAGATGTCCTGAGGAGTAGAACCGTCAGTGATGCGGTCCTTGTGACCTAGATTGTCCATCAACTTGATGTAACGAGGCTCATTCTCGATCAATGGGTGAACTTCCTTCCACATAGTACCAGGCTTGATCGTCTCTTTTTCTCTAAGCTCGACTAGCAGAGCTGCGAAGCCCTCTCTGGCCTTGCGCTGTTCACGAGCCTTGAGCTGAGCTGCGCGTTGCTTCTCGTTGTGTGCGTCATTCCATAGCCTACGCATGTAGCGGTCGAATATCTGCAAGGGCTCGGAGGGGGACAGAATCTTGTACTTGGGGTCTTCCTGGAAGTTTGCATGCGAGTGCAGGCGTTCGCGCGTATCCATCCACTGCGACTTTGCGTTAAGATCGAGATCTTGGAGAATGTCGGCGACGCCAGTCATTGCAGCATCGTAGTCGCGCTGGCGCTTATCTTCGGCGGCTTTTCTGAGATCCACGATGTACTCGTCAAACATGCGGCGCTTCTCGTCTTCGTTGTCAGTAGCGCGGAAAATGGCTTCGTTCTCGAGCATAGGGCGAGCGGTCTTCCAGCGCGTGTAGTGCTTGATCTCGGGGTGTGTCTGCAGCATGGAACGGAAGTCTGAGCGCAACTTCTTGATGCGCTCCTTCTCGCGCTCTTGATCCTCGCGCACAACATCGTCTAGGTATTTTTCGAAAGCGGCTTTTCTTTCGCTAGGTTCCTTGATGGCACGGTATTGAGGATCTTGGATAGTGGCACGCATGGCGCGCTCCCATGACCAGCCAGGTTGCACACCAGACTTTCTCAGCAGCTTGGTGAAAGCTGCCTCAGCTTCTTCGCGGGAACCATATTCGGGACCTGTAGCAGCAACGGCGATGGGGCCTCGGTAGTTGCTCTCCTCGCGACGGTCGTGGAAAGGTCTGCTTTCTCTGGGGCCTCGTTGTTCGCGGGCAGGAGGGTGAGCCTGGAAGCTAGATGAGACGAATTGCGGAGCTTCGGGGGCAGGAGCGGCGGGAGTTTCCCAGCCAGGTGGAGGAGTCCATGATGTCTTTGTCTTGTCGTCCTTGCGGAAATAGTAAACTCGGCCTCCGTCGGCGGTGGTTTGGGCCCATCCAGTAGCTTTCTATTCATGAATCTGTCAGATTCAGGTACGGCGAAGACAAAGCCAGCGTTACTCACCTGTGCTGGAGTCAGAAGATCATCGGGCACTGTGTAGGTGTTAATGTTGGCGGAGCGGTTGTAGTAATACGGCTTGTTCGTCTTGTTATCCAGCAGGATCTGCCATGCCGGATGGCTCTGAAGGCCGCTCATTCTGCGCGATAGCAATTGGTTGGATCGAATTGTCTTTGTTCTTTCTTTCTCTCAAAGCGCGCGAAGGAAAGTCTAGAGCTGGGTCGGCACTTTCCGCTTGCGATCTCCGACTCCTTGTATCACCTCACCCTGCATGTGATGGTCCCTCAGTCAATATTTACTCGACTATTTTCAGCTTCTTGTAATTGTTTGGATTCTCACTTCGCGAGCCACTTTAGTGTGAGAGGACTCGCGGGATTTCACATGGAGAGGTCTCAATGACAACATCTACTGAATCACAGCCCATGCTGTCCTTTCCTGATGCTTCCACTCTTGATCTTATAATCCCAAACTCATCAGACTTTGATGTCGAGTCTCACCTGAAGTCCGACAACCAAATCGTTTCCAGAGATGCCTTGTTCTTCGGTATGTAATCGAGTCCTCGTCTCATTTTTAGTCTTGTTGTTAATATCCATTAGAGGAGTTGCTGCCTGTATATGTTATCCTTCGCAGCTCATTGCCTTCATTTCAACAAGTAATAAACAATGTCGAACTGTACATAACCGCATATGCTACCCAGCCCTCACCACCTCCGCGCCTACAATCGGGCAATGCTCAGGCTCCTCCTCCACCACAACAGCCTGTAAAATTGGCTTTGGACTCGGTCACTATTACACCTGAACACAAGCCAAGTTTCATTCATATTCATGACCAAGGAGATCAGTCGTATGCTGTCTGGAAGACAACGCTTTATCTCCGATTTCCACCTCAAAGGCTTCATCGACCATCCATCCATCTTACAGCATCCGCTATTTCGAAACCTACTGAAATATTCAAAGCGGCGATCCAAGATGAATACATGACAAGTTGTGCACCTCCAACCTCCGAGAATTTGCTTCAATCTTTGCAACACAGCTCACAGACTGCTTCCAGTCAACCCTATCTCCCCTCAGACCGGATTCATAAGGTGGCACCTCGGGCTGCCCCCACAACTCAAGAGGCCCGTCCCCTAAGGACATCGTCGAGACTCTTCAATGTCTCTCCAGCTTTGGCCGTCAAAGTTCACATTACCCCTGAGCAAGTCTCAGATATGCTATTGTGCTTAGATTTGGAATCAGCACGCCATACCGGATATGGTGGCATACAGATAGACGAGATCAAGGCAGAAGGAAGCAGTCTCACTGTGGAGCCCTTCTCAGCTGACTTGGCAGCTTTGAGCTTACCAACGACCCTACAAGCAGGAGACAAGAGCACTTTTCTGTACAAATTGGCACGACCTGAAGAAACAGCTGGAGTCTCAAGTCATAAACCGCGTAGTGTCACTTTCCAGATCCGCGCTGTTGCTCAAGTCAGTGGCACATGTAGCGCACAGATACAGGCTCACTGGCACGGAAATGTAAACTTTCCTCCACTTCAACCAACCAAGTCCCTGCCACTACGACCTCAAAGCGTAACATCGACAACTCAAGACCTCAACTCGCGGCCATTGAGCAAGCGAGTGAGCACAATGACAACTCGACCCATGAGCGGCATGACTCAAGTCGATTCTGCAGGCGTGACATTTGCATTTACTGCTCCGGATAAGGTGAAAGAAGGCGAGACGTTCCTTCTCGATGTGTTCGTCGTAAACCGCAGCACGAGGAAAAAGAGGCTCGCAATTGTGGCCATCCCCAAGTCTGTCAAATCGGCACAATCACAACACGCCTTGCGATTTCCCAACATTCCGCGACAAGACAGTCATCACACTGCAGAAGCGGTCATGGATGATCGCACGATATATCACATGCAAGACCAGCGCGAGGCTCAGATAGCTGAAGTTGTGTGTTTGAATGCAGATGTGCGAGTCGGGTGAGTCTGATCTTCCATGTTTTCTATGTCTCTGCTAATGACCCCTAGTCCTTTGCCCCCTGGGGCTTGCCACAACGTACAGTTGGAGTTTTTGACGCTCTCATCTGGCTTGGTGGGTCTTGCTGCTGTACATGTCGTAGATTTGGATTCGCGTGAGACGACTCAAATCACCGAATTACCTGATATCATGGTATCCAAATGAAGATCGTCTGTCTCCACAAAACTATAGATCTATGTAGGACAGTTCCTTCGTGTGACTCAAAGTGAATGTTGTAAGACAAAAGCGGAAGCTACTGACGAGGACATTGGTCGTGCGTAGCGTTCTCAAGCTTTGTAATTCCATGATCTTCAAAAAGACATAGCTCAATCACAACGTATCCATCCTCACTTATACACACATCAATAGCGACTGACATATCAGTAGATGGCTCAGACAGAGATCGGTGACCGCACGAATGCAGGTGGCTGAGTAAAAGTCATTTTTCTTCCGAAACCAATGGTTGATGGTATGACCCTGGTCTGGAGTCCTTGCACCAGAAATGCAATTATCACCGACACCGCACCATCGAAGTCAATCACTCTTAGGAGAGTTCTACATTGGACGATCGTTGACATATTGTGAATTTCGTATACTGATCATGTCATCAACGTAGACATATGACAGTGTTCGTGCGCGTGTACTGACGTTCTACTGAGAAGACAGTCTTACATGCGCCAACTCCTTGCTTCCTTATGCATGTCCAGGATGTTCGCCAAAAACGCCTTGCTATGCTTCATTTGTTTTAAGCAATTCCAGAAGAGAGATCCCCAATCATGCGTATCCTTCCTCCTCGGCTTGTCTCAGCATTTCTGCTTCCATCTGAGCCTCAAGATCATCGTCTTCCTCAACAATGTCTGCGGGGGTATCTTGCTGAGGCGCACTGGTCTGAGCTTCGGCCTTGACCCTCTGGGCATCATCAACCGCAGAAACGCTGACAAGACTCGTAGTTCTGGCGAGTGCTTTCCTCTTCCTTCGCTCGAGTCTGCTAGAGCCCAACTGGCTTGAATCACTTTCGTCATCGTTGTCTGTAGACTGGCCGTCCTCGTCTCTCTTCCTCTTCCTAGCACTGGAGGACGGTGAATCTGTGTCATCTGTATCCGACTGATTGGTACCAGCCTCGCTTTCACTGTCGTCGTCTTCCAAGAACTCTTCAAGTTCAGCATCCCAGTCGGCTAAATCAGCAGAGGTTTCCATGGAGCTTGCTTCACGTGGCAAAGTGGGCATGTGACGTTCAAGTTCAGCCTGCTCTTGCGCATCTGTATCATTCCCTGTGCCATCAGTCTCGGCGGCATCCTCTTCCTCGGTAACAGCAGCCTCCTCATCGGAAGATGATAATAATTGACCTTTCTGATCAGGTGCATCGAAAGGCGAACCCTGGCCGTTGGCTGCTGGCTCATTTGGCTCATTTTCTAGATCAGCGTGCAGGCGGAAAGGAGCCTCGTCCACCTTGCGCCATTGGACTAAACAAGCAAAAAGCCAATCCTGAGACACAATCTTGATCTTGTCGGTCCTCTTGGCGGCTTGTCGGACTTTAGCTGTCTTCCGCAATGGCGAAGCAACCACATGAGATGTACGTTTGGTGATGTTTTCAGTCACAGTTGCTCCGAAGCTCTTTGCCCAAATGGCAAAATCGTGACTGGAGTGAAAGTCAGCCATGAAATGTCATGTCGTTGTCGGTCTCACTTACTTTTGAGGTTGTACTCCTAACGGCATGACTCCGGAAAAGACTATGTGTACACCTTTGAGAACCTTCGTTTTCATGGCTGCCATTATGCTTGTTACGTCGGGAAGACTGTCAAGTTTGTCTGTTGTGAGGTTGACATCAGGACCAGAACGCAATTCGGCAACACGACCATCTTTAGGGCCAGAAGTCCTGCGGTCATACTCCTGGAAGAAGGCCGAATGAATCGACTGGAGGCTACGCTGGAGGTAGCGGAGCTCGGTATCGTTGTCTTGCAGCAAGTTGTGGCGATACTTGTGTGTCTCGACGGGCGCTTCGGGTATAGATGCTGCATCATTCTCCGAGGATGCTTCATTTGTGTTGTTGCTGTTTTCATCTGCGGCGTCCAAAATCTTTTGCTTCTGCAACAAAGGACGGTCTGTGAGTTGAGCGGTGATGGCTTCGCCCTGCTCGGATGTCTGTTCCTTGAGCTTGGTGGGATCGTTGCCGCCACTCATGGATACCAGTTGGTCAATAGCAGAGACTTTGCTTCCTGTCGAATCAATCGGTGAATCGACGGCTGGCTGTGCATCAGGCGAAGAGGGTGCGAGATCAGGGCTGGTAGATGGTGAAGGTCTCGGCTCCAGACCAGGTCGTTTAGGAAGGAAACTGGAGTTAATGTCGCCGATGCCCACAAAGAAGTCATAGGGAGTGACCTTTACGAGATTGTGGCACCAGTGCCAAACATCGCCTCTATCGTCAATGATGACGACCATCTTTGTGTCAACGGGAAAGAGACGCTTGAGATTCTTGACAGTCAGACTTCCACTTTCGTCTCTGCTGAGGATGCGATCGGCGAAGATTTTGCGATCAGGATCCACGATTTTGGCAATGTTTTGGGCGTAAGTACGAGTACCCATGGTGTAGATATGCAGCTCGTAATACTTGGAGATGGTGGACAGGAACTCTTCAAGACCAGGGCGCAATTTGATGTAGTACCAGCAACCTCTTGCGCCAGGACCATCGTCTACGAGCTGGAAAGCGCGGACATCCTTGACAGCGGGGTAGTTTGGGTTCTGGGGATCTTTCTGCCATTCGGCGACGGTGGGGTCGACAGTGGCCTGGATAATGGTTTGGTCGAGATCGACGACAAGCGAGAGTTTGCGCGACGAGAGGAGGCGACGCTTTGCTTCTTCGTCCGACTTGGAGGCCTCTGCACGCGAGACGAGTAGAGATGTGTGGCCATGAACAGCATTGACAGTCGCTCTGGCCGTGTCGCGTGTGATTGTGTTGTAAGTGACGGTTGTCATGTCCTTGCCACAGTCGGCGCAGAGGTTGCCGAATTGCACTTCGTGTTTGCAGGCTTCTTCGACGTCGGCAAGAGGCACACTGCGAGGCAGGTTAGATCAGACATGTGTTTGGGTATCAGCTCGCTCACCCAGGCCTGCTTATGACGCGTCCTTCGGAGATGTGCCATGCGGTCAAGGTGCCTTCTGCAGTGCTCTCGAAGGTTGAGGGACACATGCGCTCGACCAGCTTGTTCTCGCGCGTCTCCTCATCACCCTCGAGGACTTTGGTCTTGTACTGGTAGGCGAAGAGGGGCGCATTGTAGTCGACCTGGTCTTGGGGCTTGCGGAGTAGCCTTGTGACGGTGATGGGGTAGTGTAGGTTCTCGGGAGTAATGATGCGCATTGGTGTAGGAGCGGCTTAGGCCACAAGCATGGCGCGTCGTCTTGGTTGCTTCTCGTTTGATGATCTGGGCCAATCGCCGGTCTGTCCTGGTCTGAGGCAGTGACAGCAGTGAATTTGATATGGGGTGCTGTAGGGAGTGATGGCGACGAGGTGTCAGGGGTTTCCAGGAGGTTATCGGGTGTTGAAAGATGGCGAGGGCGAAATTGCGCGAGGGACGATTGCTTTCTTTTATCATCAAATGCTGGAGAAGCATCACCAAGCACGACTGCCTCTCCACACACACAGCCGTGCGGGTGCTGCCTCGAAGCTCGGACCGCTTGGCGCCGTCACTGCCATCCTGCACCTGTTTGCTGTTTGGCTGTTTCCTCGCGTGCCCACCATCTTTCATTCCTTACCACCTCCCGACAACATTCAGTCTTAGGGAAGACTAAGAAACTCCTTGCGACTTTTGCATTACGACATACTATCTGATATGTTCCGCTCCATCACGTCCAGTGGGGAACCTGCTTTGTGCTTCCAATCGCTCCTTGGTCACTGTGATCGCCGTTCTTGATCTCTCCTACTGCCTTCTGTGGTCGCTTGAAGTGTGCTTTAAGCGGCGTCCAACTCTCCTCATTATAGTCTTCCTGCACTTTGGCGCACTTCTTGAGTCCCCAATCCGTTACACCCACCATGAAGCAACTCTCAAACATGAACGCCATTGATCCTTCTCCAACCTTCATTGGCTTCAGCTCGGCGTTCGATGCTTTTTCGTGAGTGCTGGCATCTGGTCCATGGGCTGACATGACATTGTGGAGTGATGCTCCTGCTGGCTGGAAGCCTCCTCCTGTTTTTGCATCGTACTGTCCATGGATCAACCCCATGAACTCGCTCATTGTATTGCGGTGGTACCAAGGTGGTCTGAAAGTATTCTGTGTCATGTTAGCCTGTGCATTATGGGTACAGTCTTCTCATGCTTATTTACCTCTTGAACCAACCATCGGGGAGGGAATATAACGAAATCAGCAACCGCTGTACCAGGATGATCACTCTGTGCCGTGAGCACGGTGAAAATGGACGGATCAGGGTGATCGAAGCTGATTGAACCAATGGTACAGAAACGACCCAAGTCATACTTGTAGGGATAATACAGGCCATGCCAGGCTACAACGTCGAATGGTGTGTGGCTCTGCTTAGCGGCAAACAAGTGACCTGCAAATTTGGCCATCAGTGTCCATTGCGAATCCGTATCTTCGTCGAAGTCGGCCACAGGTGCCTGGAAGTCTCTGGCATTGGCCAGGCAGTTGGACCCAATGGGCCCAAGTTCTGGGAGCGCAAAGTGTCCTTGGTATAGTTCAAGAATATAACCTCGGACCGGGCCTTCTGGAAGTTCGACGCGATACCTGATACCTCTGGGAATGACGCAGATCTCATTTGGTCGCACGAGCAGTCTACCAAGCTCGGTCCTAATGTCCAGCACTCCATGCTGGGGAACGATCAAAAAGTCGCCGTCTGCGCTGTAGAAAGCTTCATGAGCATCCATGTCTTTTCCAGCTGCGAATATGTAGATTCCAACGCCCGTCTTCATGGTTGGATCGCCAGCTCCAGCGACCAGATGGAGGCCGTGGATCCAGTCTACCGTCTCGTCAAGATCAAAGGGATCCCATCTGAGCTGATTGGGGATTTGATGGATCTTTTGTCCTGGTTGGTTCTCCGGGTTCGTGTTGAAGGTAGCGTGTTCTCGTGGTTCAAAGTTCGAATGAGCTGACGCTGGGAGAATCCTGTATAACCAAGACTGTTGATTCTCATGTCTTGGTGCAGTGAATGCCGTGCCAGACAGCTTCTCGGCGTAAAGTCCATATGGCGGCTTCTGGGGCGAATTTGTTCCTACGGGCAAGGCACCCTCTACTGCTTCGGTTCTAGAGAGATCAGCATCACAGTTCATGTAGGTCGGCGTGAACATCTTACTCATGGTAGCTACCAAAACCATTCTGATAGCGGTACTTTTCTTTGACACTAAATTGCGTGGTTGGCATGTTGAAGACTGATTTACTGTAGGCGGCTCAAGTACTGTGTGGCAGGATGCTGAATTAAGTATAACAGCTCAATGCTGTGCAGTGATGATCTGTTGTAACCCGCGGCGCATCGAGAGAGCTACGACATGATAATCCAGTTACCCACGGAATCAGCGCGCGGTGTGAGGGGTAGTGGAGGATTCATGCAGTTACAGTAAAGCTAAAGTTGGAGCTACCGCGGAAACCATCCGCACTATCCACTCTTACCCCCCACAGCTGCGCATCAAGTGTCGTGCGCGTACGAGCACCCATCAGTCTCGCAATCACATCAGAAGGTGCGTCCTGATTAGAGTCGGACCACTTTGCTTCAAGCTACTGTCTCTGCGTCAACGATTTGACACTTCTGTTGTCATGTCTCTCAAGAGCTGGCTCTCTATCGCTGCCGATAGCCATTTCTCATTGGCAAACATTCCATTCGGCATCATCAGTACTCGAACCAGACCTACACCAAGACCTGCCATCGCTATCGGAGACTATGCTCTGGATCTGGATCTCTTCTCATCTCACAATGGCTTCGCAGCTCTGTCTCCGATCCAACCACATCAACATGTCTTTTCTGATACTACCTTGAATGCATTCGCTGAGCTCGGAAGACCAATGCACACAGCGGTCAGGAAGTATCTCCAATCAATCTTCTTGGACTCGACCCCATTCCCAGATGTCCTGAAGAACAACAAATCAGTCCAGGAAGCTTGTCTCATTTCTCTAAAAGACGTGCAGAACCACGTGCCTATGCAGATAGGAGACTACACTGACTTCTACGCTGGATTGAACCATGCCTTTACCGTAGGCGAACTCTTCCGCGGAGCAGCAAACGCTCTGCAGCCTAACTACAAATACTTACCTGTGGGATATCATGGAAGATCCTCGAGTATCGTCGTATCAGGAACTCCAGTCCGTCGTCCGCTTGGACAGATACTAGAGGATCCGACTGCCGAAGTCAAGAAGCCCATCCTATCTGCTTGCAGAAAACTTGATATGGAGCTCGAACTTGGTGCTTTCGTCTGCAAGAACAACAAGATGGGTGAGCCAATTCCAATCGACGAGGCCGAAGATTACATCTTTGGTGTCGTTCTGCTCAACGATTGGTCCGCTCGTGATATCCAGGCCTGGGAGTATGTACCTTTGGGTCCCTTCACCTCGAAGAACTTTGCATCCACCATTAGCCCTTGGGTTGTTCTGACTGATGCGCTCGAGCCATATCGTACCACTGGTTTGCACAGTGACGTGGAAGTCCTGGACTATCTAAAGGAGAAAAGCAAGAAAAATGTGTACGATATCAAACTGGAGGTTATCCTCAAAAGTAAGTAGATTTTCAATTTCAGACTCGGTCAGCATACTAACCATACAATCTCAGCTTCTTCGGGCGCAACCACTACCATTTCTCGCACATCAGGGAAGAACCTCTTGTTCTCCTTCAACCAGATGTTGACTCACCACTCTATTACTGGCTGCCCTATGCGCGTGGGAGACATGCTCGGGTCTGGTACTATCTCAGGAAAGGAGGCATCTGAGCGCGGCAGTCTCTTGGAGCAGAATAGAAACAGCAAAACAGTCGTCAGACTAGAAGGAGGTGAGCAGCGCGTGTTCCTAGAGGACGGTGACGAAATTACCATCAGTGGAGTTTGCATGGGAGAAGACGGTGCGAGAGTCGGCTTTGGTGATTGTAAGGGCAAGATTGTTCCTGCTGTAAAGATCTAGCTGTTCGAGCGCAATGATGTAGCAGCCGACTAAGGAATGAGCGGCAGGAGATTTCATTTCAGAAACCTTCTGCTCAATCTACGCTGCTTCAAGATATTGCTGTACATCTGTTGTCCATCCGTATATCAAGCTCTTCCCAATACATACCATATCATGCGTATGTGCCAC
The DNA here is from genome assembly GCF_000721775.1 of Aureobasidium melanogenum CBS 110374. Classification (NCBI taxonomy): domain Eukaryota; kingdom Fungi; phylum Ascomycota; class Dothideomycetes; order Dothideales; family Saccotheciaceae; genus Aureobasidium; species Aureobasidium melanogenum. Next base: position 16,006 of record NW_024470083.1, on the reverse strand, counting down.
TTGACGAAAAGGATTGACAGTAAGGCTCGAATTCGGGCAGCATATACGCTCATGTTCAGCATTCTCATCGATATTTCCTTGAAAGACAATGCCATTGAATCAAACCTCCTGTGCTCATGCATATCCCGGTCAAACCTTTTCATCGAGTTCCGCGATGGCGCGGCCGTTTTCCGCACGGCTCGACATCCGAAGCACCCGTATCCCACACCTGGACAAAGGCGGGGAACAATCCGCGGGTATGGAGTAGTTTGGCTGTGTAGAGAAGCTAGTGACCACAAGGCAAACTGCCTTTTGACGTTTCACAGGAAAGGAGCGGGGCGTGAAGGGCTTGGTCTTTGCTGAGCCAGTAAGAGTATAAGACTTGGTAAGAAGTAGCGAAAACTTGGTCCTGTTCCGTTCCCAAACGACTCTTTGGCATTGATATCCTTTCTCATTCTTCAATATGGCCTCGCCAGTAGTACTTGGTGTAGCTGCTCTTGTCATCTTCTTCGTTATTCGCTACCTCAATTCATCTGATATTCCAAAGATCAAGAACCTTCCCGAGATCCCTGGCGTTCCTCTTTTTGGCAACTTGCTCCAGTTGGGTACTAGTCATGCTCTAGTTGCTCAGAAATGGGCGAAGCAATATGGACCAGTGTTCCAGACTCGTCTTGGAAACAGGGTAAGCACATTGGAGACGAGCACCAAAATGAAAGCATACTAAGCTTTGTGACAGCGTATTGTGTTCGCCAATACATTCGACTCCGTCAAGCATATCTGGGTGACGAACCAGTCAGCCTTGATCTCTCGACCGACTTTGCACACTTTCCACACTGTAGTTTCATCGTCCAGTGGATTTACCATCGGCACCTCTCCATGGGATCCAAGTTGTAAAGAGCGAAGAAAGGCAGCAGCAACGGCTCTCAACCGTCCAGCAGTGCAGAGCTACATGCCTTTCATTGACTTTGAATCCACAAGATCAATCAAGGAGATGCTTGCAGATTCAAAGGACGGCACTGTCGACGTCGACCCGAATCCTTACTTCCAGCGATACGCCTTGAGCACAAGTCTTACTCTCAACTACGGCATCCAAATCGAAGGCAGTATCGACAACGAGATGCTTAAGGAGATCACACATGTTGAGCGTGAGATCAGTAACTTCAGATCGACCTCAAACAACTGGCAAGATTACATCCCACTCATGCGACTGTGGCCCACAAACAACGTGAAGCCACTTGAGTACAAGAAACGTAGAACAGCATATATGACCAAGTTGCTGAATATGCTGAAGGATAAGATCAACGCTGGTACCGACAAACCATGCATCACTGGCAACATCCTCAAGGACCCGGAAGCGAAGCTGAACGATGCTGAGATCATGTCTATTTGCTTGACAATGGTGAGTGCTGGTTTGGATACTGTTCCTGGCAACTTGGTCATGTGTTTGGCATATCTGTCGTCCGAGAATGGCCAGAAAATCCAGCAAAGAGCTCTGGATGAGATCAACAGAGTTTATCCGAATGGCGACGCTTGGGAGAAATGCCTCAGCGAAGAGAAGGTGCCGTACATCACCGCCCTCGTGAAGGAGACACTTCGTTTCTGGTCAGTCATCCCAATCTGCTTGCCAAGAGTCAGCATTAAGGATATTGAATGGCAAGGCGCCGTGATTCCTGCTGGTACCACATTCTATATGAATGCTTACGCAGCCAACTACGACGAGTCGCATTTCAAAGATGCCTATAAGTTCGAGCCCGAACGTTACCTGGACAAGGAGATGACAGGAATTGAGCACTTTGGCTACGGCGCAGGTAGTCGAATGTGTGTCGGTAGCCATTTGGGCAACCGTGAGCTGTATACAGCATTCTTGAGACTGATAACAGCATTCGAGTTCGTTGCACCGAAGGACCCTAGAGACAAGCCCGTTTTGAATGCAATGGGTGCAAACGCTCTGCCCACTAGTCTTACCGTGAGTGTATCTCTTGAATGCCTCGAACATCAGGAACTGACATTATCGCAGATGGAACCCAAGCCTTTCAAGGTGGGACTTCGTGTGCGCAATAGGCAGCAGCTGGATAAGTGGATCAGAGAGAGCGAGGACAGGACAGCAGACCTTTGAGAATGCGTCAATGTTCATGTCAGGAGGACGAACAGTTGAACGCATGATTGACTTGTGCATCCCCGTGTGCGGGCTGCATCGTCTGATTGGGCGAGAGGTCGTTCACAGTACCTTGATGGGCTAGAAAAGTAGACCACGTACCAAAAATGACTGCCTTGGTTTTCAACATACAAGCATCGTTCTCTCCACGTTTGAGGTCTTGAATAACATCTTTGACACGAAACAGAATAGGCAGCTGAGCACACGAGGCCGTCTGTTTTGAGTGACCCTGTCCAAATCTACTCCAGTATTTTGGCAGTGACGTATTGCGACAAAGATCGACGGACCGTTGCAAGCCACACATTTTGTCGACTTCCCAAGGTCGACGACGACTTGATCGGCTGGACTTTTGCGTGTAGGTCAGCAAGAGAATTGGCATACACCATGTTCTGCTGGCGGACTTCGATCGTGTCGGCCTTGGTCCTGGCGGCTCTCGAGCCTGCAAGGGCGTCACAAGAGCCTCTGGTCGACAATGGCGCGTCAATGGCCAAAAGACGGCAATTGCACGGCCGCTTCCTGCAGGTCACGGGTAAGTGTTAATATACACCGCTCCACCAGTATGTCACCAATTGATCCCTTGTCGTGCTGCAGACTTCCATCCAGACCCCTTCTACAAGGTTCATTCGTCGATCGACTCAGACGGCGCATGCCATAGAGGCCACGGCCCAGCAGGTTACTACGGTGCCGAGACGTCCGACTGCGACTCGCCTATATCGCTCATCAATGCCACCTTCGACTGGATCCGTGACGAGCTCAAGGACTCGATCGACTTTGTCATCTGGACCGGCGATTCCGCCCGCCATGACAACGATGAGAAGATACCGAGAAATGTACAACAAGTCACTCACCTAAATCAACTGCTCGTCGAAAAGTTCTACGAGGTCTTCGCAAAGAATGAGGACGAGCCTGACGACGATCCGACCAATGACCTCGTCGTGCCTGTAATTCCTACCTTTGGCAACAATGACATCCTGCCGCACAACATCTTCGACAAAGGTCCAAACCTCTGGACCCGCCGATACCTTGACATCTGGCGGCCTTTTATTCCCGAAGTTCAGAAACACTCTTTCGACCAGGGCGGTTGGTTCTACGTTGAGGCTATTCCAAACCACCTCGCAGTTGTCTCCCTCAATTCCCTGTACGTGTCTTCTCAAATCTCATTGTCCATACCGTACTAACACAGCACTGAAGCTACTTTTTCAACTCCAACTCAGCCGTCGACGGATGCGCCGCCAAATCAGAGCCTGGATACCGTCAGCTTGACTGGCTCCGCATCCAGTTACAATACTTGCGCGATCGCAACATGAAGGCTATCATTACTGGCCACGTTCCTCCTGCTCGTACCGACAACAAGAATAACTGGGATGAGACCTGTTGGCAGAAATACACCTTGTGGATGCACCAGTACAGGGATGTCATAGTCGCTACACTCTACGGTCACATGAATACCGACCACTTCATTGTGCAAGATTTCGACCAGGTAGACGACAGCGTTGTCGATGGTTATGAGACCATCAAGAGCTCCAACAAGAGAGGCATGGTCGCAGCTGCTGAGCAACAATTTGGCATTCAATCTGCCACCAGTTACCTTAAGGATCTGAGAAAGAGTTGGACCAAGCTACCGAAGCCTCAAGCAGATGAAGACGCAGACGCACTCAAGAATGGCAAGAAACACAAGGGAAAGAAGCCACACAATCCGGATGATTATGACGCCGAAATTGGAGGCCGCTATGCTGAGAGATTTAGCATTTCACATGTCTCGCCAAGTGTTGTACCCAACTACTTCCCTACCATCCGTGTCTATGAGTACAACATCACTGGACTCGACAGAAAGCTACCCCGTACCTATGAGGACATGTTTGAACTACATGCGACGGAGATACCAGAGGACGAACAATCCTTGGAAGAAGATCTGATCGCCGAGGATGAAGATCTTGAAGCTGAACGCAAGAAAAAGAAAAAGAAGCCCAAGAAGCACAGATTCACAGTGCCCAAGCCGCCTTCAAAATCTGCACCTCCTGGGCCTGCATACTCACCTCAATCGCTGACTCTTCTGGGCTTCGTTCAATACTACGCTAATCTGACTCGCATCAACAACAATCTCGTTGAAGACGACGCAGAGCAACAGAGACGGAAGGATGGCAAGCCTCATGGCAATAAGCCTTTCGACCATAATCGTTCGTCTCACCCAAAAAACTTTACCTATGAAGTGCTGTACGACACTCGTAGTGACAAGGTCTATGACTTGGAGGATCTTACAACAAGGAGTTATCTTCGCCTAGCACAACGTATTGCTGGAGTCAAGCCAAGGAAGAGCGATGTCCAGGTGTCAGGCGAAGACCTTGAAGAAGTTGAAGAGGTTGAAGTTGATGAAGCTCTTGACGCTGATGCGCACCAAGGTGATATGGATATCACCAAGAAGAAACATAAGAAGAAGAAGGGTGACAAGAAGAAGAAGTCATCCAAAGACAACAAGCCATGGTACACATTTGTTAGACGAGCATTTGTGGACACCTTGGAGCCTGACGACATTGAAGAAGAATTTTAGATATAATGCACACCATCAGATGTTTGGTAGACATTGTATACTCCCTGGAAATAATAATATTGTAGAATACAAATAATGATACTCATTTGCAAAGGCCATTTTTATGTTTGAAAGTCACATGTAGTATTCGGCTCGCATTGCTTCTTCTGAGGCAGGCACGAGTGAAGCGTTGGTGACGTATGGGAGATCAATGTCACGACGACAACCACTGTACCTTTCACAGAACAATAACACAACCCTCTGACTTCGACCGGTGCTTTCTCAACCACAAACACACTTTCACAAACTAACCATCATGTCTTGGATGGACTCATGTTCGTAGCTCACACTGATCACGAAAGGGATAGTGATACTGACCAGCACCAGGGTCACGGCCCAAGAAGAACGCCGCCACGCCCCCTCCCCTATACTTGACGTCAAGCGAAGTGCGATACTGTCACGTTTGCGGACGAGTTATTGGTATGAAATTACTCTTTATTGGGAACTAGATGGACAGTGAAGGTGGTCTTGCTATTCAGCATCACCATGTCGAGACAGTGAATCACGAGACCAGATTTTACTACTCTTTTTGGTGTCAGAACCAAAGCTGACCCCATACTCCAGGGTCCAGAAAATCAAATACTGCAAAATCAGCAGCTACAGAAGTGAAGTTCTGCTCGGACAGATGCAAGAGACATAAACTCCGATCGGTGGACAAACGCATCGAAGCTGCCTTTGCCGCCCTTCTCGATGGCCAGGATGCTTCTCAATTCGCTGCTGTGCAAGAAGACTCAGCAAAATCTGGAGAGGAAATCACCAAGACTGTGTCTAACTCCGAGAGACCACATGACAAATATGACTACGGCAAAAACAACAGCAAGAAGAAGCAGCAGAAAGTCAAGGGCGATCCTCGTATCCTCGTGTCATGCAGCGAGGTAGAGACTTTGATCTTTGGCTCGCGCGAGGATCCAGAAAAGACCTTTGGCCGCAAGAAGAACAGAGCTAGACGTGGATTTGCGGATGACGATGTATGGAAGAGTGTCGACATGGTGGACTCAGACACCGACACTGGAACTGCAGAGACTGTTTCTGCAGATGAAGATACGACCGAGACTGGCGGGGTGAAGATTCTGGACAACAGAGGTGTACCACTGTCTGAAGCTCCTGAGGGCGATACAGATGCAGATGTGGTCAAGCTCAAGGGTCGTGTACGACCTCCGCAGTCAGAATCTGAAGTCAATGGCTCGATTGGTGGAGAGAAGGGATGGGCGGAGCGAATCCATGAAACACCCGAAATGCTACAGAAACGAAGGGAGGGACAGAGAAGAGCGGAGGAAAAAGAGATGGTCAAGTGTGCCGCTAGAAGAGCTGTGGTCTTTGGCCTCGAGAGCAGTAGAGTGCTTGCTGGAGAAGGCAAGAAGGGAAAGAAAGGAAAGGACGATGAGGACGGAGAAAACAAGCAGGAAGGAAAAAGGATGTGTGAGGCGGTTATGCACGGGGCTGTCGTCGAACCATCCTACGCCAAAGGAGACTGGTTCATCAGATGGCGGGAAGAGTAGGCCGCTGGCCATCTGGCATTGGATCATTAACCAAATCATACTGTCGATAAGTTTCTGCTTCAAACCAAATAGAGCATTGTATGGCTTAAATTATGGACGTGGCCTCGTATAGTAGCTACGTATGAATGGGATACATGAAATGATAGCTATCATAAAGCATATGATCCGCTGCAAAATCTCATTTCCCGCCATCTGCAGTCTCAATATCCGTCGGTCAAATCAGCTAGGGGGGATCAAAATCGTCTCCAGCAAGATTGTCAGCAAGAATGTGTTCGCCTCCGTGGGCCTCATACCATATCATCATCTTCATCCTCATCCATGTAGCTCGCATAATCTCTAATTGGCATCTTTGGGCGTCTGGTGAGCTCAAAGTCCAGGACATCGCTTCTGGCTCGATGTATTGTCTCAGAGCCCAACTGACCGGCACTGCCGTGATCTCTTCTTTTCCATCAGCGTTGATCAGAGTCGAGCGTAGGAAGATGAGTTTGTTGTTACTGTCTTGGCGGCTAGGGATCTTGTCCGAGACACCAAAGGCAACGAGTTTGAGGCGGGAAGTTGTGAAGAGTGTGTGATTGAATAGTTTGCTTGATTGCCAACGGAGCAACTCGGTGTATATGGGTTTCTCCAGATTGGCTTTGCAGCTGGGGAATGTGCTGATGTGCAAGGTCACGAGTCGAGGTAGTGAACTGATGCTGAACTGGTATGAATCCCAAGAGGGACTGCTAGTCCTCAGAATGTTGGAAGCAGGCCAGGCACAGCTGAGTTGACGCAATTTAATCACGCTCGAACAGAGGCGCTGGAAGTCGTCACTGGTCCAGACAAGCTCTTCGGTCGAGGTTTCTGAAGCATGCACGAGAAGCACGTCCAACGTTTTGCCATGCTTGATTATGCCGTCGATGTTAGGCATGGACTTGACGTTATTTAGATCGATATAGAGATCTTCAATCCCTTCGACAAGACATAAGAAGTCGTCCACCGCTGTCAGAGCGTCGTTATCCGAGTTGTCGCTGTGCTGAAATTCCAGATAACGCAGCTTGTGAGGCAGGTAGGCAGTCTTACACAACAACGAAAATAACGCATCTGCTCCGGAGCATTTGACGATACGCAATGCTTCGATTTGGGTGAAGTCGATAAGTCGGCCGTATGAATCTGCACAGTGTCGAAGACCAACGTCTACCAGACGTAGGGTCTGGAGATTGGCAAAGGGCGGGTTAGTGATCTTGTTGAATGGAAGGAGATGACGAAACATGGTCCTGTTCACCAGTCCTGGACCTGTAGGGGTGTCGTTGAGCTCTCTCTTGGCGTAATGAATTGGACCGTGGTCGAAATTGGTGTGCACAATCAGTTCTGTCAGAGTCGACATTTTGGATAGTAAGAACTGGCCCAGTTCCAGGGTTGACACGGATTCGGGATAGATGGCAAGCTTCGAACAGGCTTTGTAGAGGTTGTCATGCTCATCTGCCTTGGCTTCAAGCTGATCGATAGCACCTGCCCCGTCGAGTCTGAAGGCGGTAAGCCACTGCAGTCGTTTCTGGCGGTTAAAAAGAATGATGAAAGTTTCTTGATCAAAAGCAAGCCAGGGAGACCACTCAAAGTCTTCGAGAATATGCTCGGGTAAGAAGTCAATGAGCATTCGAACGATGGTTTGAACACGTGAGATATCGGCGTCGGAGAGGTCCATATGCTGGGGCGTGAATTGAATGCGAAGGATTCTAATATGCTTCAATCCAGCATTGCCAGGGTGTAGCATGGCGCTCAATCTCACATCAGATCTTTTACCGATCTCGAGGTTTACAGTATGGTAGAGCTCTTTGACTGCGACATCGTAAAGTCGCTTCGACGTGCGACACAGTGATTTGAGATCTGATGGTCGAGGGATCTAAGGCTGTTTAGAAATTTGGATCATGTGAATCGAAGCTCATAGACAGCAACTTACATGTCTGAAAACGTTGGCTTGCAGTTCTGGAACTAGCCCTTCAAGACTAGAGGTCTGGAAGCGGTCGTTTGTGTACCCAGAGTGACCATTTTCGGTCGGCGCTACGGTCAGCGCGATATTGACTTGCGAAATGGAGGAAGCGAGGTATGAGCTGTGAACTTAGTAAGGTGAAGGTGGTTGGTAGTAGCTGAACTCTACCGAACCTGGTGTTCGGTACAAAATCGGGTTTGTGTCTCGAGGACTGACGCGCGCGCTTTGCTTGGTGATTAGTTTGCAGCTTGTGAGAGGGGCAGGCTGCATGAACTTGATCAGCCTCAGCGGTACTTCACCTTCGGAGAGTGAGTGACAGACGACGACCACTCAACATGATCTGAAACAATAGACACCTCATCTGCGAGACTGTCACTTCTGTTTCGATCAAAAAAAAGAAAACTCCTACAGCCACGTGTAGTGACGCTTCAGGGTGTGAAATGCACAATACTTTTCGAGTCGAAAGCCGAGCCGCAGAGACACTTTGAGAGAATAGTATCTCTGTGGATAGCAGCCATTCGCGGAAAATATTGTGTATCTCATTAGCTATACTGCGACGGTCTTTAGCACATGGTACGGCAGCAGAAACGAGGCTTTCCCAGTCATGCCTCCAGGCACTCCAACCCTCGTATCCATCTTACTTGTCCTTTTGAGCACTCTATTCCTCGGCTAGGGTCTGGCATCTGCACATAATGATGCTTCCGAGAATTGGACTACAATGCGTACGCCACGCGCAATTGCAGAACCCAAAGAGACCAATAGCTGGAGACAAAGTAAGTTGTCTATGACCTTTTCGCTTTCCTCAAGATGCTGGACCACCTTCGACGGTCTTTTCGTATCTCAAGAATTGTTGGCGCTTGACGCTTACACAAAAGAGAAGCTACAGTCCAGCTGATAAAGCTGACTTCTCGTACGTCTTATGATCAGGTGAATACTTTTCAGCTTCAGGTCAAATGCCGATCTCCGAAGAGGATGACAGGGCAGGCAAACTTTGGTTCAGCCATCGAACATATCGACCAAACTTTCGAACACGTGGTGACCACAATCTCAGGGCTTGCCTTTGATCTATGGAAGGTGTTGTACTGGGAACAATCAATCGATATCGCTGCAGAAAGTGCTGAGCAGTATATGGCCCGAGACGCGCAATCAGACCTTATGCAGAGAGAGCGTGTATATGAGCCACTCCAACGAGCAAGCGCCGTACCTAGACAGTGTCTGTTGATGATAGTCCCCATGGGGCCTTCCCCTGAGTGACAGCTGAAAATAGTGATCTTCGTATACAGAGAACAAGACGACAGCGTTTCTGATTGGCCGTACATCCGAGTAATCCGAAGCTAGCTGGCTAGGGCGAGGTCAGTGTGACCTTTCACCATTCAAGCTTGTCTCCTTGTGCGTTGTTCTTCTTTCCTCTTCTCTTGTGCTAGTGACATTCCGGTAAGAAGTTGACTTACTTGACATGCTGGATCAAGCATCGGCATCAGAGAAAAGGAAGGCTTCAAAGGCAGAAGTCGAGAAAGCCGCCCGTCATGTCTCGAGTGTTTCATCGTCTGGGAATGCAGCGCCCCTGTGGCTGGCAGGACGGTGCTATGATCAAGGTGAGACTGGCCTATGAGGACAGACAGTTGGCGCTGTAGTTTCAGCCGTCAACTGTGACTCTGTGAGGGGGAAATTAAACGTGGTGCAATCTAACAAACCTCACGTACTGGTCGTGTCCAACGGCGCAAAACGGCCAACTACATGTCGCCAAACCATACCATGCTTATAAAAGGCTAAGTCACACTGCGCGCGGTCCAAACAGCTGAGGTACAGGTCTATTTTCATCTCTTGATTCGTTTCGTTCAGTCATTGTCGCTCAAAATACCCCGGACTGCCTGCTCTGTTTGTCGTGTTTCCGGCACCTTCTTTACGACCACTGTCCCTCCCTTGCATCCACGGTTTCTTGAATTCTCTCAAATCCTCGCAAACTCTCTTACGCGCATCCCATACACACACTACCTACCTTCAGTCCACCTATCACCACTCTCATTATGCCTTCCTTCCTCAAGACTGTTGCAGCCATTGCTGTGCTGGCCTCGGCTGTCACCGCTCAATCCGATACCACTCCTGTTACAGGCAAGCTGGGCGACGCTACTGTTCAGAAGAACAACCCCGCCGGTGTTGCCTACATCGCCACCCTCAACCCTACCAGCAAGAGCAACATCTCCGGCACTGTCCTCGCCCTCACTAGCTCTGACAATGTCGGCGTTAACTTCCAAATTGCCTTGACCGGTCTGCCTGCCGAGGGTGGTCCTTTCCGTATGTTGGACATTTCGCAACCATTGATCTACGCAATGCTAAATAAGATCCCTAGTGTACCACATCCACGACTACCCCGTCCCCAGCTCGGGCAACTGCACAGCCACTGGCGCACACGTGGATCCCTTCTTGCGCGGCGAGGACCCTCCCTGCAACGCTTCTGCTCCTGCTACTTGCCAGGTCGGTGACCTTTCCGGCAAGCATGGCAAGCCTACCAACATGACCTTCTCAGCTACGTAAGATACGCATGTCGACCACAGCAATTGCCTTATCACTAACATAAAGGACAGCTATGTTGACCAGTACGTCTCCACCGTCGCCGGCAACGGCGCCTTCATGGGCAACCGCAGCATCGTGGTCCACTATGCCAACAAGACCCGCATTGCTTGCGCCAACTTCGTCGACTACACCAACGGCACTGCCGGTGCCAATGCCTCGAGCTCGACCAACGGATCCTCAATTGCCTCTGGCTCATCCACTCACAGTGGTTCCTCATCCTCTACCACTGCCAGTGGTGGTTCCAAGACCAGCGGATCCAAGACCAGCGGTTCTGCCAGCTCTACTTCAAGCGTTGCTGCTAGCACCGGCGCCGCCTCTCAGATCCTGGCCAACGGCGCTCTTGCTGCTGTCCTCGGTGGTATCGCTGTCCTTGCTCTGTAAGGGTGGAAGGATTCATTACTCTTTCCAATCAGAATGGCGCACTGAACAGCCCATGTGTTTTCTGTACTTTTAATTCGTCATGAGCAAGAGACTCTCTAGCTACCTTGATAGCTTTGGTATCGGTTGGCGTTCCGGCTGCTACTTTGATCATAATGAAAATTGCTCCTTTTCACCTTCAACGCTTTTCTTACTTTGTGTCAGTCTTGTTGGTTACCTTTGTCCTTTGCTTGTTTGAGTGAATAAAATGCCCGGACTGTCAAACCAGACATAAAAGCACGGCAACATGCCACGGTGCTCCCATCCAATTGAAAGGCATTGATCAGTCCCAAGAGGCACAGCCCGAGTTCTGGTGAACCATGCTTAATGGTGCACCCCTGAACATACATGCAACAGACTTTAGGAGGTTCATTCTTGGGACGATCTGAACTCCGCGCCAACCCGCACCAGATTTCGACCATTTTTGACCCTGGCAACTGTATCGCAACGGCCACACGCTGAACTGATGGATTTTGATTCGGGTTTTGATAAGAATACATTTCTGATTCATTCCTTGTTGGGGTTATCCCCGTTCGCGCGTAATATGGTGCTCCATACGTCCAGGGTTGGCTCGATCATCGATATATGCATAACTTTGGCAAAACTTATCATTTTCCAAACATTTTGAGCGTTATAAGAAGGAGAGTTATCTAATAACACAGAGAAGCTTTTTGTATATATTTTGACCCTGCTATCCAAGGTAGATGATGTAGTAATAGCTACTTCTTGCGGTACTCATATTTGTCTAGTTCTTGATTGTTTTTACCGCCTTCATCCACCAATTCCGTGACTTTCTACTCTATTTCTAGGTAGATTGGATTTTAGGGGCCTCTGTATCTGTGAGCAAGGGCAGCAGAAAATTGAAATTCAAGTATCTTCTTCTCACTCTTCTGAGAGTCTTCTGAAAGCTTTCAGTTCCTCTTTCTCAGCCTGATACAATCTAAACCATCAAAGAGAGCCTTTTCATACTGAATCTGAAGACATGACCTGCCTTGATCATATGTATGCCTTGCACACTATTTGATTTGTCGTTGAGAGTACTTGTAGTTGCTAGGCTACTGAATATATAATCTCGAAGCAGTGTACACATCTTTCAGTTCAATCCCAGTCACTTGTAATCATTTGGAACATTTTGGACACGATCAAAATCCACATTGCGAGCTGGTTTGATCAGAGCTCGACTTCTCAGCCTACGAGAAGTCTGTACGAGAGCTCTGCATCCATGTAAAGGCTCGTTGCGGCTAGCGCAAAAAGAGATCAGAGTATTGCACGTGATATTGGCTTGTGAAAATTTTGTGCAATGGATATTGTTTTATATTTTTATGCAGGTGTTTTTGTATTGCGAATAGGCTACTCTACTGCACATTCTCAACCTTCCAGACCTTGACTGCAGCGTCAGCTCCGCAACTGATGATCTTTGAGGGCTCAGTCCAGGCAATACCGCCAACACCATCCTTGTGGGCGTTCATGGCCTTCACGCGCTTGCCTGGGTCGGCGAGACTCCAGACAAAGACATTCGTATCGAGACCACCACTGGCGGCCTTTTCACCGTCAGGCGACCAGGTGATACAAGTGACGCGGGCAGTGTGGGCAGACCAGCGGTTAGTAGTCAGAGCCCATTCTGATGGTGAAGATGAGGTGTAGACGTAGATCTTGCCGTTGCTGAGACCGACTGCGAGACGGCATGACGATGAAGGAGAGAAGGAAAGGGTTGAGACAGCAGCTGTGGCATCACGTATCTCTGCTGCAGCAGACAATGAGTTACCAGAAAGGGTGTAGATACGCACAACCTTGTCATCCGCACCAACGGCAACGATGTCATCCTTGGCAGCAATGCTGGTAGGTGTGAACGAGACGGGCAGAGAGCCAATCTGTTCACCTTCGTTGTAAAGAGTAATGGCAGAATTGGTAGCCACCAATGTCACAGGCTTCGAACCTGATGCAGCTACGGTGACACTCTTGGGCTGACCATCAGTCTTGCTGGAAGAGCCAATGAAGGAACGTGTAGAGGCGTCGATGGTTCTGAGAGTGTCGTCCCACGAGACTGAGTAGATGCGACCATCGCTCTGTGATGGTGCGAAGCCGCTGACATAGTTCTTGGGAGACTCGCCATCGACATTCTTGGCCTCTGCGGTCGAAAGGTCCCAAGCACGTACACGGCCGTCGTAACTTCCTGTCCATAGAGTCTTGTCTTTGGGTGTGTATCCAGCAGCGGTGATGGCCTTTTGGTGACCGTGAACGACACGAACAGGCTTGTCGTTGCCTTCTTGCAAGTAGTTGAGGTTGCCATCCAAATCGACACTGATGACAAGTCCATCACTACGTCCACTGGGCCAGGTGACGCCAACTTGTTGGTTGGCAATGCTCACAGCGCCCTCCTCGCCCATGCGCCAGGTCTGAACACATTTGGCAGCCTCGACATCCCAGATCTTGACGGTCTGATCAGCACTAGCGGTGACGAGCTTCTTGGAGTCTTTGGCCCATGAAACACCGAAAATGCTGCCCTTGTGCTCGCCTTCACCGATCTGGTTCCTGGCCTCGCCAGTCTTGCCGTCGTACAACCAGATACGCTTGTCGCTACCGACACTGACCAGGGAAGCACCGTCCGGACTGAATGCGGTTCCATAGATGAACTTGTCGTGCTTTCCGCGTAGACTGGTGTTGAACTTGAATGGGGCGCCGTGGTAGAAGACCAGGCTGGTGTCGTCAGAACCGGTAGCAGCACGCAGGGGACGTTGTTGACGGATGGATACAGAATTGATCTGAGAGCTGTGTCCTGAGATCTCTCCCACGCTGTTTCCGCTGTCGGCTGTGATGCAGTGGCCGAAGCGCTCTTTACCGTCTCCCACAGCGATGATGCGTTGCGAATCTCCGTCCCAAGCGATGTCATTGATTCGGCCAGCAATGATATGGTATTCTCCCTTGGTTGCGCCCTCACCCTTGCAATCCCACACACGCACGGTACCGGACACATCACCACTGGCTACGTAGAAGCCACTGGGGGAGAAACGAGCGACGGTGGTCTGAGAGACATGTTCGGTGTACTGTCTTGCAATACTTGGGTCGTCGATGTTGCGGACGAAGATGGACTTGTTGGCGGCGTAGGCTATTGACTGGCCGTCGGAGCTCGAACTAAGGGGAGTCGATTGACCTCGAGTTGTCGACGGTGAGGCCGCCCAGATGCCGTCTGTAAGCTTCTTTGTTAGCTGCTTGTCCTCGGGAGACTTTCGACGATACAATACTCACCTGCTGTAATTGACATGTTGCCTATACCAGGAGTATGTTGCTGGTAGGTTCTGTTTACACCAGAGCTTCCGAATGCTGCCCATGGTCGCGTCTCGTCCCGCCGAAACACACCGTCATCGCTTGGCAACCAATCTGTGGGGTAGTTGATCAGTGAGCCTCAGGAAGACTCGCCGTCTCGGTCAAGGACGACTATCGAATCTCGAAACATGCCTAGCTACACAGTGTGCAAATGTACTCCGAGTATAGTTGAGTACTGGACGGACGTTTTCTAATCGAGTCCTTGTTTGTATAGTCCAGCAATCAATCCCAAGACTCGAATCGAAGTGGATGATGGAGATCTGGTTGTGCTTAGATCTAAACGGAGAATAGACCAAATTCATCATCAGACTGCCTTACCAAGGACTCAATCACGACCAGGATAAGTGAATCACTCAAAGCCATTCTAGCCATACGAAATGCCAAACATGTCTTGAATCCCCTTAAATATCCACTGCTACACCTAAGAAAGCACACTAGAAAGTGCTAGTAAGTTTGAGCAGGGTCACACTAGGAACATAGGAAACTAGATCTATAATTGCTAAAGGAACTTGATTTTTTAGACTACTGGCGCACGGCACGATTATATACTAAATCTGCTAAGCAATGGCTTACTCTAGCTTTATAATAACATCCTCCCCTACTTAGACTAAAGCACCTACTTTAGTATTATCGCTAGTATTAATAGAAATTAATAATATAAAGGAAACAATTAGTTAGACTTTAGAGAAGCCTTAGTTACACAGCTTATTATAGCTATAGGCAACTTTTCTATCTATAACTCTAATAGTAGTTAGGAAATCTACTTCTATTAGTTATAACCTACTATTAGAATCTTCTTTCCTACTATAACATCTATTATATCTTCTTATGTCTCCTCTAATTTCTTAATCCTCCTTTGTTATATTTATTGCATCTAATTTTACTTAGCTAGGTAGTAGCCTTAGCGCTAGCAACTTCTATAACGATCTTAGATTGTTTTTTATATACTCTTTCCTTATAATAATAGCACGCTCCGACTTCTTACCTACTAGCATTATAAGGAGTACGCTTTAAGTTTCTTACTTCTTAATTTTATGCCTTAGTTACCTATAACTCTAAGTTATAGTTACTAGCTTATAAAATTCTAGGTATAAAACCATCCCTCCTATCTAGCTTAAACCTTCTTTATAATATTAACATCTAACTTAATTAAGCTTCTTAAACTTGCTTAAGTACTTCTAGTTCTTCTTCCTTCTTTAATAGTTATATATTATACTACCTCCTATATACTATTCTTCTTCTTTATTAGTTATAGTAACATCTTATTACTTATATACTAATCTTCTCTTCCTTATTACCTATAACTTACTTCTACTACGCGCGCGCTTTATAATAGCTTTTCTACACTCTTTATATTACTTTTCTTATATTCTATAATAATGTTAGTATCTATTACGTACCCTACTACTAGTTCTCTTACTAGAACTAGCAAGCGTAGTAGTAATAGTAGTAGTAAGCCTCCTTATAAGCCTTTAGGTAAGGGCGGTCCTAAGGGACACTATACT